>NC_090646.1:425919134-426219134 GCF_040937935.1 Hyperolius riggenbachi
GAGCCTGCTGTACACCAAATAGGGACTGTCTACAAAACTTTGCCTGCAAAACTTAGTATGATTCCTAATCAGTGGATGAGCAGCACGATGCCCCTACTGCTTATGGGCCTCCCTGCGGCTGCATCACTCGCAGGGTCTATTGTTACGCCACTGCTTCCTAAATTATAAGAAATTCTTCCAAAACACAAAGTACATGATTTCTTGCATAAGATGTATCTTGATCAAAATTATATACAGTGCACACCATGTGAATTTGCCCAATGCTGTAAGGGTGCTCAGACCGTTTGACCACACCAGGATATCAACATGCCACAGAAGTTAGCAATACTATATATTTTTCATAATTAATTTCACGCTGCAAAGTTCCAACACTGAGTAAATTAGGAAAATTACACAGGAGCTGATTTTTCTTTAAGGTGGCTTTAAAACATACAGGAATGTCAAATACTATATTATAGAAAATGGCAGGAAATTCCCTGTAAGAGCTAGTGTACAAGGTCCTTTGCTTGCAGCTTCTATTCAGTTTGACACTAGCATAACGTCCTAGCGATATTACTGAATAACAATTTAAACTGAATTTAGTTTAATTTCTTGTCAAAGTCAAATTGTAGTACCGTAAGTGGACCTGAAGTCAGTTTATCTACTTTATTTTTTATAAGAGTACATTAATGACTTACACAAAAAAGTAAGAATTGCATTGTTACCTTTACCCCCCCCCCCCCCCCACGAATGTATAGCTTTGGCCCTGCCCCCTTTGTCATTTTCCTTATTCACTGAGAAATCTGTTACAGCATGAGGAAAATAAGCAAGTGGTGAAACTTGTGAGGAGCCATTGCCACCTTGTGATGATTAGCTGATAGAATAACATATGCTAACACAGTTGTAACTGAAGAATGATTTTATTATGAATGATTTTGTAACTGAAGAATGATTTTCCCTGCCCTTCAATTGTGACATCTTTAACGTCACATGCTGTAAAGAAAGGGCCTCTTTACCAGTTTACAGTACAGAAAGTGGTTGGACAGGATGAATCAGTCACATATTTTCGCGGTGGGGAGAGTTTCAGTCTGGTAGATCATCACAGTAGGTGTGCCAGATCAGAGAATAACAGGCAGTGAACATTTTAACTTATTCCCTCAATACTATCAGAATACAAACACAATCAAGAATTATAACTGCAAACATTTTCCTCCAGCTAGAGAAGTCATCAATAACAGTGCTTACTTTTGCCGTCAAGAGGGTATCTTATTCCTTGCAGATGGAAGTGTAATTGAAATTATTTGAAGAGGAAGAAAGAGCAAGAGCATATAAATATAGAAGGAAGGAAACCTATTTGGTCTTTGGCAGAACAGACACTTCTTAGCTAATCCATGCTGAGTGCAATTCAATACTCTTTCATCTAATGCTGCACTCAAGGAAGAAAATTAAGGCATAATGCAATAACAGCTGACACAAATCTGTTTGCTTGCCCAGAAGCAGATTAAAGAATAGTTAAAATCATGCAAATCTAATTTAAGGGTTTCTTTTACATTATTATCTAATCCCAAGCATCAGTTTTTCATTAATACATTTATATTGCAAACATTGAAACTGAGGTAAGCGAGAAGTGCCAAAATATGATTTATGTTGCAAAGCTGCCTGTGGGAATTCAAAAAATCACATAAATATTTTATACTTTTATTGGTTCTTGCCCTAGGTATTATCAATCAACTGCAGTATAATTTTAAAAAGCAATTAATTATAGCATAATTGGAAATCATCAACTCCAACAACAATCCTGTTTTGTTTTTTGCCAGGAAGCTGTGCTGTGTAAGGACGAAAATAAATGAATACTTTGCAACAGCATTTGTTATGTATTCCTTATTGACAGTGTCACTTGTTATCAAATTATCAAAGTGAGTGAGCTATGTGCACTTACTGTGGACGTGCTTAACATGCACATGCTGTTGTTAACTAACACCGTGACCTCAATCGTCTGTCAAGGGTTTAAGTAGCTATATGACAGGCACAGAGGGTACAGTTACACTGTGTACAGGTACAACAAACCTACCATTAATATATTATTCAAATAATCCTCTGTCCAGTGATAATGGTCTTCCAGCATAAACTTGTCATAAATATTTTACGAATATGCATCTTCACTGTCTGACGTTCTCTTATTCTGGAGGTCATTAAAGAACATAAATAATCAAGAAGACCTTATTTTAAATTAAAAATACTGTCTGCTGTTAAGAACTAAAAGTTTGCAACCTGTGCCATATCAAACCACAGCAAGGACTGCTGAGAGATCAGTGAATAAGCAGTGGTGTGAGTACACTAATATAGTAATTCAGTGCATTGCAGATGAGTACCCAAATATAGGTTAGCTAGGTAGGTGCCTCAAGTATAGGTTAGATAGGTAGTTTACCCCAGTATAGGTTAGCTAGGTAGGTGCCTTCAGTATAGGTTAGATAGGTAGGTGCCCCCATATGCAGTGGGAAAGAGTGGGCATAGCGGAGTTACAACTCACCTTGCGCAATCCCCCAAAGCCTCTTTCTTCTTCAATCCCGGGCACCCCTCGCATTGGTAACAGCGCCCCCTGTGATAACGACGCTTGGGCGCCTGGGAGAGGAACAAGATAGAAGCTACGTAGATCATGGAATGTGAGTTTTAACTCTGCTTTGCCTGCTCTCCCCCGCCGATGCGCCTCCCCCCTCCCTGCCACTTCGCCCAGCGACCCGGGCAGTCGCACTATTTGCACGTCCGTAGAAATGGGCCTGGCTTAATAACTATTGTGTTATATTCCAACCTGTAAGTTTAGTGTTTCTAAATGTTATATTTTATGTGATGGATCTACACCAAATGGTAAACGAAATAAAGAAAAAATATATTTAAAAATTATAAATTGAAAGTTGACATGTGCCTATGTATTCACTCCCTTTACCATGAAGTCCATAAAAAGTCCTGGTGCAACCAACTATCTTCAAAAGTCATCAGTGAAATGAAGCCCAGCTTTGTGCCATCTAAGTGTAGCAACAAGAGGTATATTCACGGGCCTCAGAACATAGCCAGTAAGTGCAGAGTAGTCACAGTCACATTCACATATGGAGGCTACAATATTTATTTCCTTTTAAACAATACCAGTTGCCTGGCAGCCAGGCTCATCTTTCTGGTCAGTAATGTCTGAATCACACACCTGAGACACAACTTAGGACAAAGGACATTCCATTGCATAGCATTATTATTATTTTATATAGTTCCTCATAGAGAGCATTGAACTAACCATTCACGGTTCACTGTTCTTCATAGAGCTCCCAAATCTAACGTTTCCACTGTCTGAGTCAGCTATGGAGGGAGTTAATTAATCTATTAGTATTTTTAACTATGCCTTTCCAGTGTATATGAAGAGACTAAGGACCTTATGATTTCAGCAGAGCTGATTGATCACTCACCACCCTTTTTGTACCGGAAAAATGATCATTCAGAGGTAAACATAACCTCTGACTGGTGATTGGGGATTTGACAAAGATGTTAATTAGTGGCTAGAATTACTGTCCAGCACAGCGGTCCTGTTAGTGGCAGAATAACACATCCCTATGGAATGCCATTTACAGGACAGCAGGAACATTTGAAAATCTAAACCTGATTTTTGTCTAATGATGCATAGGATCTTCAGTGAAAGCCAAACGCAAGACCAACTCACTATTTACGTCAAGGCATTTCACTTCAAAAATACATTCTCTCGAAAGCAGTGCCAAAATAAAAAATCATTCCTTTTGACGAGTTCCACATCTGAATAATCAAATCATTGGTAAAATGACATGGCCAAAACCAGAATACTTTTTGTCTATATCTCCTGGTATTAACACTACTTCAGTGTCATGGAAACCGAATCCATTTGAGACATTAAAACAATCTATCCATTTATTTTTAGTGGAATGCTGTATAGTAATGTGGACATTTTCCTGGACTAACAGCTATGTGATTCGTGAGCTCTGCACCCTGTGAGCCATACCACAGCTAGCAAAACTAACAGGTGGAGCAGTAAAAATACGTTTTTTTTTCTCTAGCTCTTTCTACATACTATGTAACAGGAGCTCTCACACTTCACTTATGACTTTTTTTGAAATTTGAGTGGCAAGGCCACAGACCTTCACTCCTGTAAATCCATAGGAGGGAGGGTGTAAAGTTCCCACCTAGAATAAACGTTCCTGACCTTTCAAGTGATGAAAGATGTAAGCTATATAATTATCATATTTGCTGGTTCAGCTGGAGTGGTGACAAGTTACTAGACTCGGTGTCTGGTCTAGAGTCAGATCTGAAGCACGTTACAAGAAGTCATTACCCTAATATCCTAGCCAGCTCAGTCATTTTATGGTGTTGCAGAATCTTAATAGGAAATTGAAACTTGTAAAGGTGTGGTCTGCTTTTTTTTAATATAAAGTATTACTGACTCATAAATTATGAATTATATGTACTGAGCTGAAAACTGTTTTTATTACACTGTTCTTCAGCCACCTCTTGTAGTCAGTAAGTCTGGGATTTGTACTAACAAGCTCTGTGTGAAACTACACTTTATTGGTAGCATTAAATATGTTCTGAAGATACTTATGTCATTGTCTTTCTAAAAACTATCCAAAACTACATTTGGATAGACGATGAGTATTGTAGAAAAGAATTATATATATGAGCCTTTGCAACATAAGAAGCCGATCATACTAAGTAGAATAGTGATCCTATGGGTTGGACTTTCCCAGATGGCTGCAGTTATGTGCTAGAAATAACCCATTACCTTTCTGCCTTCCAAGGGTGTATGGTGTGTGGTGAAAGCCATGCCACTCGTGGCTTTCCAATAAGGTACCTACATTGGGTGCATTTATATTCCCAGGTCATGTGCGTAGATCTATATCCTGCGCTGACCTTTGCCCATAGATTGCTCGATTTTTGGCATCTATATCTGTATGACTTGATCATAATGATCAAATCTGGCAATGCCGCAACATGTCAACCGATCGATCATTTTGATTGATTTCCAGCCAAAATTGGTTGAAGGGATCGATCAGGTATGCTAGAAAATCTTGGTCGCACGGGCCCGATCAGGTGCGCAGTGGTAAAAGCGTTTGATTTTCCTACGGTCCCCCTGGCTGGTCTCCCCCCAAGTGTATGTGTTCGATTCCCCAGACTCGTGGTGAGTGTTGTATTCTCACCTGTCATGCTGGTAAAAACTCCTCACCTACTCCATTCTCCAATGTCTTTTTGAGTTGTCACAGTGAGCACCTGTACCACGTGACACCCTGTACCATGTACTGACATTACTGCATGTGACGCTGTCACGTGATACAGGCACTCTTGGTGACAATTCAAAAAGATGCCGGACACCGGTGGAGGTGAGGACAGGTGATTATACCACACTCATGGCCGGGGGGGGGGTGGGATTCACTTGGGTGGTATCAGTGCTAGAATGATTTCTAATAGATTTCATGCTGAAATCTGTTGTAAATCTGTTTGCAGGCAATAGAATCCTCTCTGATCAGATTTAATCACTGAGGGATCTATCTGATGTTCGATCTTGTGGCAGATTGACAGGTGTATAGGTACCTTAAATCTGGAACTCTCAAATATTATCAGAAGTACAAGCAAACTTCAACTCAACAAATGCAACATAACCTAATGTAGGTGTCCACCCTAAGCGTGACGAATACATGCCTGCATACAATCCCAGGTAATGTCTTGAAGCCCCTCTCCAGTCGCAATTCTGGCTTTCCAAATGGTAACTGGTTAACTAGTGGCCCCAAGGCTACTTTTTTAAATTGAGACTTCACAGGTAGTTTTTTTCTTTGAATTTTCAAATCTAACATCACATGTACTAAAGTAGTCCAAGAAATCATCATCAAACTCTTGTGTGCCACACTTTTCCCACTGTTTGGATCTTCATCATCATTATAGTCATGCTGTTCAGACTGCAAGAGGTTGAGGCAAAGACAAACCCATCGGAAAAGTCTGCAACTTGAAGCTCAGTTTGTCTGCACCATAGGGAAGGATAACGAAGGGACTTCTGGCAATTTACTTCAAAGGTGATTTATTCGATAACAACTAATTAAGGCACTTATGTACAGATAAAACCTACATTTGTCATGCAGAAACAAAAAAAATCACTTATCCTGCTGGCTTTAAGTGGGTATATTGATTAAAAAATGTGTTACTACTATATTTTCATCAATACATTATTGATGTCTTTGAATGTCTTTTATATATATGTGGCTCTCACACATTCAATAGAGCATACAATTAGAAAATACTCTATGGGCATATGAAACCTACCATGTCTATTCTAATAAGTAGTATTAAGGTTTTTTTTCTGATCTGCTTTTAGAACAGGTTTTGAGACATTTATCACTGTGGATCCCTAATCTACCTTCAGGCAAACTGATCTGCTGAAGGAATTGGTAAAGGATAGTAATGCCGGTTCAGCATTTGAGATGATCAAGCTTCCCCAGCATGTACACTGTTATCCTGTTTGATTGGGATAAGCCCAAATCATTAAGCAGCCCGCTGTCAGAGCTTCTGTTTCAAATGAAGCTTGTTAGTGCCCTATATATACACTATGGTATCACTTTTCCACTATGTTGATGGTTTCAATCACATCTGATGCAAAACCAGGAATGGAAAACTGAAAACAATACTTTTATTTATCCAAGTCATTGAAGAATATTTAAGCATTTCTTTCCAAATTGTAAAGATTACAGTGCAGATAATATTTAAAAATTACAACAACAAAATAAAGTTGAAGGATGAAGGATAAGTTGCCCTGCATTAACTTAACCACTTGAGGACCACAGTGGTAACCCCCCCCCCCTAAAGACCAGGCTTTTTGTTTCATAATTGGCCACTGCAGCTTTAAGGCCACACAGCACACGAGTGATTTCCCCCCCCCCTTTTCTCCCCACCAACAGAGCTCTCTGTTGGTGGGGTATGATCGCCCCCCCCCCCCCCCTTGTGTTTATTTATTTTTTTATAAATATTTATGTTCATGGTTTTTTACTATTTTTTACTATCTTTGTATTTTTTTTTTCTCGAATCCCCTCCCTCCCCCCAGTAGGCCAATCACGCGATCGGCTGCTATAGGTTTCTGCCTATGAGAGCCGATCGCTCTCTTGTCCCCCAGGGGGACAGCTGTGTCACACGGCTGTCCCCAGTACAGCGCTGCTGCTGATCGCGATCTCCTTCAGTAGCCGACTCCAGTATTTTTCAAACACCATGTTTTCTGAAGCCATCATTTGTCATTTTTAAAGGGACTCCGAGCACCTCTCATGGGTATGCCTTTAAGACAGACGACTTCCAACAAAGTCCTGCTATGACCCCTCTGTAGGTGCCTCTTGCAATGGCCATACATGTCACTTCCTCTTCCTGCTTCATTCAGTGATGCACTTCTCTAACTGAACAGTCACGGGTGACCCAGAAGTTATAACATAGTCAAGATGGCAGCCGTGATTTTTAAATTTAAATCGAACGAAAACTTTTAAATTTAAATCAAACGGAAACTATTTGGGGTAGAACGGTGACTCAGGCATCAAATGAAAGGGGAGAACGCAAGCTACAGAAAGGTATGCATCTTTAAGTACTTTGCAGTACTGGTCAGAGTCTTAAAGGCATGCCCATGAGAGGTGCTCGGAGTCCCTTTAATAAAATATGAAAAGTCTATGTCGGTGTCTGTTTACTGTATGTATGTATGCCGACATCGACTTTTTGGATTTTATTAAAAAAGGAATACTTACTAGTAAAGCTCAAATGTTTGCCACATACACTGTAAAGTATAATAAGGAGAGTGGGAGCAACTACAATGTAATGAGACTGATACATCGTTTTATTTTTTGATTACATTGCTGTATTAGGCTTTCCACCATAAGACATTCCTCAAAGATTTGTTCTGCTTGAGGCAATACTTACCCTTGTTGTACAACTGTACTGTACATTTCTCTCATTATGCTAAGTACTTTGATCTCTCAATGAATGTGAAGCATTTCATAAACTGTAACATAAAACCCACATAAGACAAAGTGATGACTAAAAAGATCATAATTATCACAACTGTGCTTCTCAGATAACCATAAAGCATACAATGGGAACTGTAAAAATGCTGTTACTGTCAATAGTGGTTGTTTTACATTCTTCCAAGCTTCCAGATAGCTTTTGCTTCCACTGAGAGTCCACAGAGACTGTGTTATACAGTTATGAAAAATTTGACTCATAAAAATATCTTCATTTGGTATTTTATGCTGATTTTCCAAAGCAGACCACATGCAATTTTATTTAATAAGGCTGTTTTTCCTCACAAAGCTACATGCCAAGGGATACATGTCTTGCCTTTTATTGGTACCGCTTATTGTTTTTGGTTACTATATGCATTGTGTGTTCTGATATTAATTATTGTTTATTTAATGTTGTTTAATTATTTTCAGCTTACAAGAGGTGCTTATAATGACAAGTGTAATAATTAGAATAATTCTTACAAAAAAAGCGGCCTATAAAACATTATAAATAGTCCCAGTGGTGGAGACAGAAGTCCACATGGTATAATGTAGTATAAATGGACAGCATTAAGCTTTCGCTTTCCCTTACACTTGTAATATGGAAGAACTATTATGTTTATAATGAGATGGCTGGAAGGGAACCAAAGACTCTATACTGGATCAATTATGCTAGGATTTTAAACTACAACATTACTTTTAAACTAAAAGTTATTCACATAACATGCCTTATTAAATCCCCCTAAAATAATGTGTATTGTTCAATTTAGTATAGTAGACTGGGAAATGTGAGTCACGAGCCAGCAGTAGTCAAAGAACTCTAAATTTATAGTATAAGTGGTCTTAGCAAATTTCTTTCATTTTAAAGTGGACCTGAACTCAGAACGTCCTCTCTGCTCTAAAAGATAACCAACAGCTGATACAAATTCTGCAATAAATCTGCAGTTTGTCTACTTCCTGCTTTCATGGAAGCAGACATATTGTTAACATCTGGTGCTTTCAAATGAGCTTATCTGCCGTGGCAGTCAGGTGACACAGCTAAGGGAACAAATTACAACTCAGTCTTGGATTTACATTACAGGAGCATGTAGGCACAGATGTACTCAATGAACCTACAAACCCCCATTGAACTGCACTGCAAGTGTGCTGGCTGGCCCAGCTGTCACTTCTCCCTTACTTCCCTTGCCTGTCGTAGGTAACTACAATTGTCCCTTAGCATTAGGTAGCCAGAGGTACCCTCAGTATTTAGTAGTTAGTGGTGCCCCCAACTGAAGGGCGATCTCGTCAGTGGACTGCAGAGAGCTGGGTGAATAACCTCTCATTTACACTCTGCCCGTGATTCAGCATAGGGAAGGAGGGGGAGAGCCACCTTTCCATCACCAGGCCCCTGTAGGCACGTGCCTATAGTGCCTTATGTTAGATCCAGCCCTGTTACAACTTGTGATTAGTCACAGATAAGGGGGAATTAGACAAATCTCTAAATGCATACAGGGTGAATTTCTCTTCGGTTTTGTGCAAGAGTTCAGGTCCACTTTAATAAGACAGTACTGTATTATTGACTCCCACTATGATTGATATTTACTCATTAATGTTTGGAAGCATATTTGTTTAGCAAACATAAGAAGTATAGATTTGCAATAATCCATAGGAGCATAGCTACCAATCAGATATCATTATAAGGAATCTAATATAATTAGAGCACATTGAAGGTAATTGTGTTGAATTCTTCTCTAACTTTATAATGTTATTATTAATATACATTATTAAGTAGGATGTCAGTTATGTAATTAGATCAGTTTTAATAATTAGTACCAAGCCATTTGCTTATAGACAAACAAAATCTCAACACGCTTAAAGGTATATTATGTGCAGCTCAATTTCTTGCCAAGTAATTATAGGCCTGACACACAAAATGTATTTCATGAATTATTTCATCTTATCATTGGTTTCACCTTATCTATATAAAGTGCTAAAATAAGGCTAGGAAATGAATATCAATGTTAAGTTAATCAGGAATAAGAAAACATGCTGGAAAGTGACTATATGGATAAACTGAGGTAGGTCATTCATATTACCTGAATAAGTCTTTTGTCTATCTTGGTATGTAGCAGTTTCATGAGGAGATAGGGATTAAAATATCACTAGTATGTATTATTCCTCTGGAGTTAGTAAAGAGTGCCTGAAGGGAAAAAGTGTCTGAAATGTGTACTTACCAGAGGCTCCTCCCTTCTCCCTCACCTCTATCGATCAAGGACTGGTACACTTGGAACCTCTTAGACAAGGGCTTTACGAAGTGGTGCTGTAACACCAGCAGTAATGGCGGCTGCGGACACTCAGGGTGTTTCCGCAGCCGCCTTGCCTTCATGTTCAGGGACCTCGCCCATGCCTCTGGCATCTAGTATGCTGAGGACAGGTCTGTCATTTGCACATAGGCCTCGATTCATAAAAGTGCTGTCGGTAAGGTAAATCCGTGCGGGGAAACACCTCTGTCGGTATTTCAGCCTTCTGGGTGGTCATTCCTAAAAATGTTTCTAGTTGTGATAGGAGTGCGGAGATATTCCGCTGTAGGCTAGCGTTAGGCTGTCGGTAGGCATGCGGAAACAGGAGAAGCTGGCCGAGTCCCTCCGTGCGGTGTTCTCTCTGCTGCTGCTTGGAAGGTCTGTCCCATTCACTGCAATGTATTCCGCACGCTTCTCGCCACAACAGAGGTAGCGGTAATCCCCGTCTACATACCGCTTCCTCTAATCCTTATCAATTGACATTTGTTACTTTTGTTAAGATAATCACCGCGCAAGGCAGTGATTTATCACTCTTCTCAGGAATGTCGGCTTTTCATGCGGGAATGCTTTATGAATCGAGGCCATAGAGTTGCCGTATCACGCGGGCGCGCACGGAGACAGGAGCTTTATGCAGGAAGGAGGCGCGTCAGCTGACCGGCCGGTCGGCTGACGGTAGAGGAGACTCACGGCGCTCCGGATTGGTTGATTGTTGTGGCCGTGGCAGTGGGGTCTCCACTGCTTCATAAGCCTTCTCTGTTCACTCGCAACTTATCTGTTACTTATGTGCTAGCGCTCAAACCTTAGATAGTATCCGGTGTGCTTTGATCTGGGAGGAAACTAGGGATTTCACACAAGACTAGGATTGTATACTGTTATTGATATTCTGTGTATGACTCTTGCTACCCTCTGACTCTGCTCTTGCTTATCGTTCCTGTACATCTGCCCATCTGACTCTGTTGCTGAACCCTGCCTGATATCTTACTATTCTCTTGCCTGTCGATTCTGTACTGTGCCTGCTCGCTCGTTACTGATCATAGCCTGTCTGACCTCTCTACTCACCAGTGAGCCCTTGTCACTGGTGAGGGGCTCTACTGATAGTACCCACCAGCTCCTCTGGTGAGGTGAAGCCAAACTATCAGTTATTGTGTCCTGATAGTACTCACCAGCTCCTCTGGTGAGGTTTAGTCAAACTATCGGTTGCTGTGTTCTAATAGTACCCACCAGCTCCTCTGATGAGGTTAAGCCAAACTAATCAGTTACTGTGTTCTAATAGTACCCACCAGCTCCTCTGGTGAGGGTAAGTCTAACTACTCAGTTACACTGTTCTATAAGGACCCACCAGCTCCTCTGGTAAGGTTTAGCTACTACTCTGTTACTGTTGCACCAAGCACTACATACCTCGTTGCTTACCTGCTATACTTGTATTATTGGTGATACTGCAGATCACCACATAATCAGGTATAACGTCTGTATTATATGTTTAGAGTGCTTAAAGTAAACCTGAGACAGGGTGAGGAAGTTCTATTTTACTTACCTGGAGCTTCTTCCAGCTCCCCAGAGCCTTACAGGTCCTTCAGTTTCCTCTCAGTTTGCTCAGTTGTCCCACTGTCCCTCTCCAAAAGCTTGGCCATAGCGGGCTTCTGCACATGCCAAGGACGTGCATCTGCAGTAGCCTGTGACTGTCCAGTCAGCAAACTTTTGGAGGGCCACAGTGGCACAATGGAGGAGACCAAGAGGAAATCAAAGGACCTATAAGGCTCTGGGGGACTGGAAGGAACCCTGGGTAAGTAAAATAGAACTTCCTTAGGTTTACTTCAAGGAGGCCCAATATAAAACTCCCACTGGTATAGCTAAACCAATCAGTTTTTGAGCGATGTTCACATCATGATTTCAGACAAAAAAGGAATATACAATAAAAAAATATTTTAAATTGCATATTTTGCTCCTAGGCATAACAGGGAGTTTGGGAAGGATACTGTAACATTCTAAAATCCCTAAAGTTCAGCTTTAATATTCTTTCCCAATACTATACGAAATCTATTTTTATTTTTACGCGTTAGTGGTTCAATGCGTACATTCTTACGCATTGAACCACCAACGCGTAAAAATTGTATGTGTTGCTGTTCCTGCATCAGCGGGAATGCATAAAAATGTACGCAGTGTTGCCTGCCGACCCCAAGGTCGGCAAAAACAAAACCAGCTGGCGGCGGGGGACTGGAGCAGCAGTGAGTGACTACGAGGGCACAGGATGGCTGCATGGGGCTGGTAGAAGTCCCAGGTAAGTTAAACTAAATTTTTTTGTTTTGCCTGATAACTCCTTTAAGGTGCATGGATGACATTTTATAATTATAGGTAACTGTTGTGACAGTTAGAAAACTGATGTGAGATAATAATAAAATGGGCCAGCTTTTTTGAACACTCACCTGTAAACTCACCCGCAACACAAAAGGTTATCAAGTTCATTTGGAAGGTCACACCCATCTTTACGAGGATATTGTTTGAGTGAAGCAATAAAGTTCACTAAGCACAAGAGAAGACTGATGCTTTGTTTGTGCCGTGCTTGTCTTAAACACCAGTACCGCCTTTAAGTCACAGTGTCATATTTGTCAGGTTAAAAGCTGTAAACAACACGAGTGAAACTATTTAAACAATAATACAAAACAACGTATTAGTGATTCACTTGAGCCTGTCAAAAACACTACAGGCCTGTGTGTTAATAAACCGCAGCCTGTGATTACCAACTTCCTCCCAATGAAAGGGAACATTTTTTACCTTTAGTAAGGGTATTCATCACTCACAGTAAAGAAAGTCCCACACCATCTTTCAAAAAAAGATTTGCCAGCTTGTAATTACTGCCTGTGGTGTGCAGACAAATGCAATTTTTTAAACGTTAACTGTGTTATAGTTACATCTGAGGGTTCTAATGGTACAAATGTAATGCGGCCTAACCAGTTTGTCTTAGTGAGACCTTACTGTGCTGATTTGAAACAGCTGAACTAAATCAACAGTTACCTTGAGCCAAAAGCCTTTGGAGAGTAATTAGAGTCAGAGCTTGGATTTTGAACCCAATATGGTCTGTCAGTCTCAATGATTTGTGCTTGTTGTACTCAGTCTCATTTCCTGCGTGAAATATGAGGCTGTGTAAAGAGGAAAAATTCCCAGGATTAAAAAATATTTGACCTCAGTGCATTTGCGAGCATGAAAGTACACATGTCTAAACGACCATTTTGGTTTGTAGTACAAAGTTCTATTGATGTTGGCAGGCAATGCTTCCCTGTCTCAAAGCCACATGAATGGTTTCAAATTTCAGCCAAAAAAATGTTTTCCACATGCTTTAGTGTGGGCCAATTTACACAGCAGATTTTGTGGAGACTCCGGCCAAGTACTTTATAAAGGGTTGCCTTCTTTGGGATCAGAAAAACCACAACAGACACATTGCTAATGCAATCTAATTGTCTGCGTGAATATTTTTCCAGATGTATCCGATGCCTAAAATACTGCAATAAAAAAGTATGAATTGGCTCCTTAAAGGGACTCCGAGCAGTGCAGAAACTATGGAAAGATGCATATCATTTTAAAGCTCTCTTTCTCCTCTTTCCAATGATATATAAACCGCCGCCCTACGCCTTTCAGTTTTCGCTATTTTAGTGATTGAAATTGCCGCGGCTGCAATTTCAACCGCGAAAATAGAGAAAACTAAGAAGCGTAGGGCGACGATTTAGGTGTTGCCAGAAAGAGGAGAAAGAGAGCTTTAAAATGGTATCCATCTTTCCATAGTTACATTGTATTACACAGGGCGACTTTTTCTGCTGAATGGAGCTGCTGACACTGGGGAAAGTGTCGTCCTGTGTAATACAAGTAACTATGGAAAGATGAATATCATTTTAAAGCTCTCTTTCTCCCCTTTCTGGTGACATCTAAATCGTCGCCCTACACTTTTTAGTTTTCTCTATTTTCGCGATTGCAATCGCGGCTGCGGCAATTTCAATCACGAAAATAGCAAAAACTAAAAGGCGTAGGGCTGCGGTTTATATATCATTGGAAAGAAGAGAAAGAGAGCTTTAAAATGATATGCATCTTTCCATAGTTTCTGCACTGCTCGGAGTCCCTTTAAACTTGCACAGTGGTACAAAGAGCCAAGTTGGTGTAATGGTGCATTTTTTTTATGGGGGAAGGCAATTACAGCCAACCAGACAATCATACCAGAACACGCTTAAGGCATGCAGTTTGTTGAATCATGTAAAGAGCCTTATACAGCTTTAGTCCTTACAACTGGAAGGGAGTGCCTGGCATTTAAATAAAGAGCATCCTGAAAATTATGGGTTCATTCTGTTAATTTGTGGTTCTATGCTTTATTCTATTATGGCTAATTTAATGGAGAACAAAGAAGCTCAGTGTTCCGTGCCTGAGCATGTGAATATATTTTGTAATTGTACATACTGTACTCAGGAATATCAAAGGATTAGGATATATTTAGCCACACATGCTTGAAAATGGATGGATGGTTGGATATAAAAAAAATAATAATAATAAAAAAACAGAAGACAAAAAACAAACAAAAAAAGCCTAAATGCTATTACTAAGAATAATAATAATAACATTATTATTATTATTATCATCATCATCAACAACATTATAGTTCTGACAACTTCTACAGTGTTTTTACAGAGTATGTATAGATTATAGATGGTATAGAGAAATAGCTAGATGCTATAGACAAACTGATAGCTAGAAAAAACAGACATAGGTAGGATTCAGTATTGGTTTTAGCAGGTTCTGTACCTTAAAGGTATAACTATGGCAAGTGGTTATTATTTTGCTTTTGACAGATACTTTGAAAATTCACAAGACAAGTTATTGTTTCTGAAATCTGTTCTGTCCTTTGTGGTATCTTGTAGCTTCGACATAGTCTGGTTTTTCTTTGCTGAATCGCTATAAAAAGTTTATAAATGATACCGTACAGCTACAGTTCCTGACAGAGTGGAGGAGAGTTAGAACCTCTGCCAGGTTGTTATTGCTTTTTGTGTCTCCTCCTATGTTGCCCAGTGGTGCTTAGATACCCTCAATCACGGATTCGAGTAGACCTGGCCACGGCAGTATGAAAATCCGGATAGGCTGTGATCTTGATCCGGATTTGAAATGGGATTCCAAATTCTATTTGGATTTTAGCCATGATTGCATGTAGAATCTGTGTCTATCCCAGCCTGCATGGGGAACAAGGGGTTAAAGATCCTCGGGTGGGGGGATCCCACATCATTTTTTTTAATTTCCCACCCTCTGAACATAAAAAAAGTTTTAAAAAATGGGAAAAGATGCCAGGGATCTTTATACAGCCATATTGCGGCCGAAGCGTTGCAGCTCCAGAGGGGTTTCCAGGTGGTCCGTACGCAGTGCGTCTGGACCTCCTGGAAACCCTATCATGAAATTCATTGCTCTTTCTTGTGATACAGTGGCTTGCAAAACTATTCGGCCCCCTTGAAGTTTTCCAAATGTTGTTACATTACTGCCACAAACATGAATCAATTTTTTGGAATTCCACGTGAAAGACCAATACAAAGTGGTTATGTGGTATAACAGAGGCGCCAAGTTGACAGAGGCGCTATATCTGGCTCTTGACCCGACTTTGCTCCCTCCAAAAATTGTTTGCCTGAAGAAGCAGGACTGTTACCCGTGAAACGCGTTGCACTTTTGGAGCTCATAATAAATGTTACTTTAAACTTGAAGTAACCTGCCCGTTGTCTGGCCATTTTTTCAGAAGGGAGGTGAGTCCACCCACTTCCCCCTTTTTAACAATTTTAACTAATTTTACTCTACTTGGTGCCTCTGTTATACCACATAACTGTTTAGTCCACCCTTGGTGGAGGGGTGTATCCCCATTTCCTTCTATCTACAGAGAGCGACTTCTTAACCCTGAGCGGGGTCAGGTTACAATTCTCCCCGCCTGCTTATCCAGTGGTTGCCTTGGAGGCGACCCGTCCTTGTGAGTATAACCATTGTGTGTGTTTGCATCAGACATCACCTCATTAACATACTACACCATATTGGGCTTTCGGTTCTCCCCCTTTCTTTCAAGCAATACAAAGTGGTGTACACGTGAGAAGTGGAACAAAAATCATACATCATTTCAAACATTTTTTACAAATAAATAACTGCAAAGTGGGGTGTGCGTAATTATTCAACCCCCTGAGTCAATACTTTGTAGAACCACCTTTTGCTGCAATTACAGCTGTAAGTCTTTTAGGGTATGTCTCTACCAGCTTTGCATATCTAGAGACTGAAATCCATGCCCATTCTTCTTTGCAAAACAGCTCCAGCTCAGTCAGATCAGATGAACAGCCGTTTGTGAAAAACAGTTTTCAGATCTTGCCACAGATTCTTGATTGGATTTAGATCTGGACTTTGACTGGGCCATTCTAACACATGGATATGTTTTGTTTTAAACCATTCCATTTTTGCCCTGGCTTTATGTTTAGGGTATTTGTCCTGCTGGAAGGTGAACCTCAGCCCCAGTCTCAAGTCTTTTGCAGACTCCAAGAGGTTTTCTTCCAAGATTGCCCTGTATTTGGCTCCATCCATCTTCCCATCAACTCTGACCAGCTTCCCTGTCCCTGCTGAAGAGAAGCACTCCCAGAGCATTATGCTGCCACCACCATATTTGACAGTGGGGACGGTGTGTTCAGAGTGATGTGCAGTGTTCGTTTTCCGGCACACATAGCGTTTTGGCCAAAAAGTTCAATTTTGGTCTCATCTGACCAAAGCACCTTCTTCCACATGTTTGCTGTGTCCCCCACATGGCTTGTGGCAAACTGCATACGGGACTTCTTATGCTTTTCTGTTAACAATAGCTGTCCAGAGTCACCATGGGCCTCTTGACTGCATTTCTGATCAGCGCTCTCCTTGTTTGGCCTGTGAGTTTAGGTGGACGGCCTTGTTTTGGTAGGTTTACAGTTGTGCCATACTCCTTCCATTTCTGAATGATCACTTGAACAGTGCTCCGTGGGATGTTCAAGGCTTTGGAAATCTTTTTGTAGCCTAAGCTTTAAGTTTTTCAATAACTTTATCCCTGACCTGTCTGGTGTGTTCTTTGGACTTCATGGTGTTGTTGCTCCCAATATTCTCTTAAACAACCTCTAAGGCCATCACAGAGCAACTGTATTTGTACTGACATTAGATTACACATAGGTGCACTCTATTTAGTCATTAGCACTCATCAGGTAATGTCTATGGGCAACTGACTGCACTCAGACCAAAGGGGGCTGAATAATTACGCACACCCCACTTTGCAGTTATTTATTTGTAAAAAATGTTTGGAATCATGTATGACTTTAGTTCCATTTCTCATGTGTACACCACTTTGTGTTGGTCTTTCACGTGGAATTACAATAAAATTGATTCATGTTTGTGGCAGTAATATGACAAAATGTGGAAAACTTCAGGGGGGCCGAATACTTTTGCAAGCCACTGTATATGTAAAATTTCACTACTGTTAGGTTTGCTACCATGTAAGGGGGCTTTGCTATTAAGTTGGCGGGTTTTCAGGTAATAATCACGGCCCGTGATCACGGCTAAATCTGGATTTGGAGCCGGATTTGAACCACAGTCACGGGTGCATTCGGAATGGAATCAGTGATCGGGAGGCGATCACAAATTCGGAATCCTACCTCGTGATCAGGAAAAACAGCTCGTGATCACAGCTTACCTGTGATCACAAGGTAGTGATGAGCAACACTAATCTTGCCTGGGACAGGAAGTATTTAAAATCATTTTTTTTTCTGCTTAGTTTTGGTTTAGTTTGCTTTGCTCTTTAACCATTTGTGGAGATAGGAAAGGACTACAAATGTGGCTACATATGGATTGGGCTCAGTTAGATGCCAATCCATATGTAGCCATAGTTTTCAACATGATTACAGACATTCTGCTGTTCTAAGTTGGTTTATTTTGCTTTGCTTTTTAACCCTTTGTGTGGATGAGAAAGGACTACAAATGTGGTTACATATGGATTGGGCTCAGTTAGATTTGGCAATGGTTCCCAATAAGATTGCAGACATCCTGCTGTTTCAGGTGACAGTATTCTTGTTTGTGTTTTGGCATATCTCAACAAACAAACGCTAGCCAACGCTAACCAATCCACCTAGCACAGTCTTCTTTCTGGTGAATAACCATAACATCCCCAATGTTAACCTCTTCCTCAAATGTAACCATTACCTCCTCCATACTATTTACACTTTCCTGACACCTAACCCCAATCTCCCCTGAAATAATCCACTTTCTGACACTTCAGTTTAGCTGCTTTATTTTGGTATTAATCCCTAACACTTTACCCTAAATACCCTTCTCCATTTACGCCTCCTAAAATCTCCCACTCCTTCCCCCTACACACACACACACACACACACACACACACACACACGCACGCACGCACGCACGCGCACACACACACACACACACACACACATATACACACACACACACACACACACACACACACACACACACACACACACACACACACACACACACACATACACACACACATACACTGTTAGAAAAACTTCCTGATACCTAACCCTAGCCTTTCCCTCTAATCTTGACCCCATCCTTGCCCCCCTTCCCTGGCAATTACTCCTTCTAGATGTCTAATACTAACCTTCCACTAATGTTAATTCCTTCTTGATGCCTAACCCTAACTTCCTTACTATAGCCAATCAACTAACCGCCTCATACCTTACACCCTAACATTAATCCAAATTGGTGCGTAACACCAACTTCTAACCCTAGACAATACTCTCCTTCCATCATCTGGTTTGGCTTCAGCTTCCTTATTACTTTGTTATAAGTGTCTGCTGATAACTTTGTTATCAGGTGCCCAATCCATGAACACTATACCAAACACTATACCAAAAAGTCAGCAATGTTCTGGTCTTATATGGACCCATATTACTTATCCCTCTGAGTTGCAACAACTCTGAGGGGGAATAGTATTTAACGCCACCGGTAATTTGAGCGGCAGCAGGGTGAGCCATCATTCAGCTCACCCTGCGCCCAGCAAAACTACAGTGGGACAATACGTATGCATCTGAGCTGTAAGTACCAGAGAGCATAGCACTCTAGGAGAGTATTAAGTAGCCAGAAGTGGTGGACATGAGGGAAGACATTCCAATAAATGTATCTAACGCACCTTCAAGTGAAAAGATTTTACCTCCCTGAGGTAGCAAAGCTATTTTGCCAATATGCTGAAAAAAGAAGCTAATAATAATGTGTCACACCGATTTTGCTTATAAATATACAGAACAGTAGTTTCTTGTAATTTTTCCTTTAAAGAGGAATAATGAATGCTCACTATAGCTGTCCAGTCTTCTTGGAATCAGAATGACTCTGTAAGTGAAACAATTAACCATTTTAGCCTTCAGTGTCATTTCACCTTATGCATCTGAGCAACTTTCACCTTCCATTCATTTGCCAATAACTTTATCACTGCTTACCACAATGAAATGATCTATATCTTGTTTTTTTCCGCCACAATTAGGCTTCTTTGGGTGGTACATTTTGCTAAGAATTATTTTATTAAAAATCAATTTTAACAGGAAAATTAAGAAAAAAAATTGAAAAAAACATTATTTCTCAGTTTTCAGCCATTATAGTTTTAAAATAATACATGCTACCGTAATTAAAACCCATGTATTTTATTTGCCTATTTGTCCCATTTATTACACCATTTAAATGATGTCCCTATCATAATGTGTGGCACCAATATTTTATTTGGAAATAAAGGTGCATTTTTTTCAGTTTTGTGTCATCACTTATTACAACAGTAATATACCTTACTACATACGTATTAAAAAAGATCAGTCCCTAAGGTAACTATTTATGTATTTTTTTACTGTATATATATATATATATATATATATATATATATATATATATATATATATATATATATATATATATATATATATTTTTTTTTTTTTTATTACAAAAAAATTGTTTAGCTATTGCGGAGTGTGGGAGGTAAGGGGCTAATTTTAAAAGTAAAAAAAAAAGTCATTATCTGGAAATTCAGAATATACTGCAGGCAAATGAACACCCGAGGGGCGGGTGAGACAGAATGTACTGCAGCCTGCGAGACACAGTAATACTACAATAACAGGTACCTAACGAGCAGGTAATTAAGGCTGAACTATAGCCTAGCAGAACTGCTTCACCAGCGGAGCTGGCGTAGTTAACACCTCACCAGTGGCGAGGGCCCACTGGTGAGTAGAATGGTCAGGCAGGCAAGGTTCGGCAACAGAGAGGTAAGTATCAGTACAGAATCGTGAGACAAGAGAGTAATCGGTAATCAGTCAGAGGTTCAGCAACAGAAAGGTACGTATCAGTACAGAATCGTGAGACAAGAGAGTAATCGGTAATCAGGCAGAGGTTCAGCAACAGGTAGGCAGATAAGCGAAAGTACAGGATCGGAAAGCAGAATCAGAGTCAGGGTAATTGCAAAGAGTCATACACAGGAGATCAAACAGTAAGCAATATCCTAGTCTGGGTGTGAAGTCCTTGGCATCAACACCCGGGAACTAGTCTAAAAAATGAACAATAACAAGGTAGCAATATCCTAGTCTAGGTGTGAAATCCTTAGCATCAACACCAGGGAACTAGCCTAAGGTCTGAGCGTTAACATGCAAGCATTCACAACAACAAACAAAGCTAGAATGAAGCCCGGAGGCTTAAGAAGCAGAGGAGACCCCACCGGCACGCCCCCCTGCCATCAGCCAATCCTGGGCGCCGTGGGACTCCTCTGACGTCAGCCGACCAGAAGGTCAGCTGACGGGCTTCCTCCCCGCATAAAGGTTCTGTCTATGCGCGCGCTAAGGTGACCCCCTGCCCGAGCGAAAGTTCTATCCTCGGCGTCCTAGACACCGGACGGGTGGATGGCCGCATGGAGGCAGCTGCGGCGGCGGTGCTGTTCGCCGCAGCTGCCTCGAGTCTTACAATGGCCAATTCGACCGCTCTGAACGAATTTTCTAGAAATCAATGCAGCAAACAGCATGATCGATTGACCAATCAATCAATTTCTGACCGATTGTGATTTATTTAGTAGGTTGAGTTTAGTCAATCAGTCAGAAAATCTGGATCAATCGGTTGCTGGTGGCAGTTCGATGGCCCATAGCGTTGCATTGGATCGAATAGTGCAGCAATGCATTTCGATGGATTTTTAATATATTTCATACTGGAATCAATTGTAAATCAGTTCCTAGTGTGTGGCACACATCAGATAGATTTATGTCATATTGAACCTGACAGGCATCTGACAGGAATCTATCTGATGGTTGAATCTGCTGCAAATCTATAAGTGTATGGGTACCTTAAATCAATTCCACATTGTCAATTAGTGAGAATTAAGGTGCTTGCTTTTTTTAAAGGACTTCATTACTAGTTTAATATAGGTTTAGTGTTTAAATGTCTGCTTAGAAAATCAAAATCTCACATTCCCATGTTCATTTTCAGTTTGTTTTTTCAGTTCTACCTCTCTTGCAAAATTACTAGGTAGCTTAGAAGAATCATCCAGGCCTATTCAAAATGTAATTAAGCAAATTAAATTAAAAGAACAGACACAGAAAATAACTACTCTCAAACAGGCCATACACAAATCGATTTTTACTGGCAGATTCAATCACCGTGAATGTGAGGATTATCTGCAATGCAATACGCCGCATTGATCATAGCTTTGATTGATTCACAGCAAAAAGCAATCAAAATCAAGATCGAACTGGACCGTCAACTTTTCAACACCCAATGCCTTCTATCACCGGAAACCCGCCCCCCCCCCCCCCCCCCCCCCCGTACACACATCAAAATGAAGCCTGTACATGTGTTTGATTATAGCACATGGCAGGCTGTGTCAATTATCTTTCAATGCACCCAGAGGAGAAGGATTTGTGACATCATAACCTTAGTTAAGCATCAGTGGGAGGGTGGGGGTACATCTGAATATACAGCAACATATATACATATAACAAGCATTTCTGATGCTGAAACCAATATTATTAATGTAAAAGCGGGCATCCTGAATAGTTTACTAGACCGTATTATATGTCATTACAGCTCCACTTTAATTTGTGTATTATATGTCAATACAGTTTCTCTTTAATGTAAGAGCACACTCTCTGGTGTGACAGCATGCTATTGCATGGCTTCCGATGACACTCTCTCTGTGTGGCTGTACATACATATGTATCTGCTGGTGCTTTTACACTTACTCTGTATATTAAAACTCTGAAACATATATATGTATTGATTTATGGCTAATTTCATGACTAATTGTTACCAAATGGTGCTAAAAGCACACAGTCTCACAGGCCCACATTGCACACACTTTACATAAAGCAGTTTCCTACTTGTTTAATTACTAAGTAATGTTCACTGCTCGGTACTTTATGACAGCTTTGCAAACTTTCACCAAGTACTGAGAATAATTGCTTTGGCTCCTGATGATAGAGATTTGCAGCGTGGTAACCATACAGCTGGTCATATATTTAGGAACACGAATATAGCTGTGTTAATTAGAGGCATAGTAGCACTGGATGATCCGATCAA
The DNA here is from genome assembly GCF_040937935.1 of Hyperolius riggenbachi. Classification (NCBI taxonomy): domain Eukaryota; kingdom Metazoa; phylum Chordata; class Amphibia; order Anura; family Hyperoliidae; genus Hyperolius; species Hyperolius riggenbachi. Next base: position 425,942,005 of record NC_090646.1, read on the forward strand.
TCTGCCAAAGTTACGAGATGACAATCTTCCAAAAACTAATCAGTGAAAGGCATATGGCATGCTCAGTCATAGATCTGTGAGCCAAGTGAATGGAGCAGAACACTATATCATACTGTTGTTTCTGAATGAAGAGTTACAGAAGCCCCTTTGAGCCGAGAATAATGTAATCACAGCATAATCTGCAACCTTATATACTTTTTTTCCTCTAAACATATTTCCTAACAGTGTGTTTGGAAGCCATAAACCAAGTAAATAAGATGAAACAAATACTGCTTGATCAGTTGTCAGGCCTCTCTGCACAATCAGCACTTGATGTTTCATCTTTCCCTCCTGGAACCAAAATCCCATGCAGAAAGAATGTATCTCTGTTTCAGTACTTAACTATTAGCCAGGCAGGAGGTGAACCTGAACTGAGAGCTGAAATGTTCTTTCATGCTGTTCCAATCCCTTGAGCAATTCAACTTATGCCATTAATTGAGCACCTCCATCCCTTACCTGCATGGAAATGACACTAAACCTTAGCCTGCTATTAAGTGGCTTAGCTTACAACTGTGATCGTTCTCAATTTCACACTTCTTTCAACTTGCTGGTAGTAATTTTATAGTATGTGACTGGATTCATTGTTGTCCCCCCAACCACCGTACAATGCCAGTTAAATGGAGCAATGAAAAATTCCTATTGCATCTCTAATTGTGCACCAGACTGGAATAACCAATACAAATTCCTTGTAATCATGAAGTTTTCTGAGAAAGACTTGCAGAGTGGGCTGTAAGCCAGACGAGGAATAGAATCAGGGAAAATCTCCTAGATTCATCTGCAGACAATTCTCTTTTTTTCCCCAAAACAGCCAATGATAAGTAAACTGGAAAGTGTACATCATGGTACAACATATGAAAGCAATATTACTTATGTCTTTTAATTAAATCATAAATATGCTGACAGTTCTTTCAATGTTAGGAGTAAGATTAAAGACTTGCTTGCTTGTTTCTGAAGCCAAAGGGGCAAAAGCGTATTGTGGTGACTGAGGGCTCAATAAACTCTCTCTTGCAGATAGGTCCTGTTTAAAATGAACTCACCATCATCACCAAATAGTTGTATTTTTAGTATAAAGGCAATCCATTCCCACCTTGGTTGATAACACTGTTTCAAGTGTTAGCTTCCGATTTTGGATGTAGACTCAACCCTGTCACATGATGAGAATCGGGGGGGGGGAGGGGCCAAGATTAGCAGCAAGAGAGCCCACTTTTTTCGGAAAAAACACGGCTTGCAGATAACTAAAGTGCATAGCGGCCACATTTTCCATGTTATGCCGCTAAATGCGGCTTTTATCATAAGCGCCTATGGCAGTGCTGTTTTTTCTGTAACGGCTATTAATTTGACATAGTCAGACTGTTTTAATCTTCATATCATATCATAAGTGCAGAAATTAAATATGACATTTATATAGGTTTGGAGCTACAGTTAAGTTAGGGAGAATTCAAAACTGATATTTTGTGAATCATTACTGTGCACCTGTCAGTACAAAGTTACCAAAGCTGAAATCTTGAGTTCCTTTGGTTTCCTTACTGTAATGCTGAACTTCTAACAATAAAGCCCTAAAAATGAATCCCTTGGGGCAAATTAACACACCTGATCGTCTGATTTGCCTGGTTTTCAAACTTGTTCCAGGGTAGTGAAAAGCCTTACATTGGGGGCAACAGCATCCACAGCTTCAAAACTAGGATTTTTGCTGAACAATGTCAAGATGCAGGGCCGGCCCGCCCATGAGGCGGGGTGAAACGTTTGCCTCAGGCGGCGCTTCTGAGGGGGCGGCACCCGCCTGTCCGTGGGTGTGGAGTGCCGCCCGAGCTGGAGGGAATAGCGGGCAGGAAGGGGGTATTGGGCCTAGCGGCGGGGAGGGGGGTCGGACCCCCCCCTCCCTCGCCTGGGTCCCCCGTCCTCCGCTCCCCTCCAGCTTGTTATGCGCGCTGGCTGGCTGGCTGCAGCTGTAAGAGGCAACGGGCGGGGATCACTCACCTCTTCCTCGTTCCAACGTGCGCTCCACTGACGTCACTTCCTGTGGCGTAGCAGGAAGTGACGTCAGTGGAGCGCAGGATGAACGAGGAAGAGGTGAGTGATCCCCGCCCGTTGCCTCTTACAGCTGCAGCCAGCCAGCCAGCGCGCATAACAAGCTGGAGAGGAGCGGAGGACGGGGGACCCAGGCGAGGGAGGGGGGGGTCATGACGTCATGCGCAAACTCGATCCTCCCCATAGAGAGACCGAAGCTGTGCAGGGCTGCTGCACGATCGCTAGATCCAGGCTGGGTAATGTATTAACGGGGCGATCAGCGGGGATCGGGGGGTGCCAGGCACTTGTACTAGCTAGCCTAGTTCTAGCTAAAGGTTTTTCAGGCATGGGATCTCATTTATTACGCATGGGGGACTCCTGGGGCCAGGAAGCGGTATGCCCGACACTGTGTCGGGCTTACCGCTAAGGAGGTTAAGTTAAACTGACAAATGTGACCCAATAGTAAACAAAAGGTTAGGTTCACAGTGGTCAGTTTTGTAGCAGATTAATTCTGCATGCTATACCAACTCATTGTCATTGCGCATACAATTCTATGGGCCTTTTTACAGTGCTGCATTGTAACTGATTGCGTAATTCTAACTCGCTGCTGCAGGCTTTGTATTAAAGTCTATATTTAGTCTCAATTGCATTTCGCACTCATTATAACACATTCCTTATGCAACTAACCACTGTAAACCTAGTCTGAAATATAATTTTGTTGGAAAACTATTTCCATAGTGTTGCCAGTGCCACTTTACTTATCCTGATATTATGGATAGGTCTATTCTTAGCCACCCTGCACCAAGTACCACAATAGTAACATTTTGACATTCTGCTGAGCATATAGTCATTTAATTGCAGCGGAATAAAATGCTAAATATACCTGGTGTCAAATGATGCTTATAAATGTCATATTTCACTATTTGACTGCTCCCAACTTGTCAGTTGGGCTGCCATTATATAGGCGCAGCCTCCCCGCACAGCTCCGGTCTTCATTATGGGGAGGATCGCACATGACGTCATGACATCGCCGACGTCATGATATCATGTGCAAACATATTGATGGGGGTATCGAGGGGGATCCCATGCAATCGGGGGGAGCTGGACAAAGTGTCGGGCATACCGCTAAGGAGGTTAACTGTAAATGTTCAGCAATCTCCATTGTGTTAATATATGAGAGCCAAGGGTTGCAACGTTTTACCAGGTGCTTAAAATAAGTTCCAAAGCCTATTGCTCTGTTAAGTTGAATACTCCTGCAGCCAGGTGGAAGTTTCTAGAGAGTCTGATAGCAACTGTAATCCTAACAAATTACAAAGAGTACTATTGCTAAGACGGTGGTAGCAGATTGTTTTTTAAATTAGGTCAAGATTTACTGAATAGAGATGGCTCAAACCAGACTTTGGGTTCGCGGAACGTGGCCGCCAAAAAGTTTGAGTACGCGCGAACCATAGACTTTAATGGGCAGGCGAATTTTAAAATCTACAAAGACTGTTTCTGGCCACAAAAGTGATGGAAAGTTGTTTCAAGGGGTCTAAAACCTGGAGGGGGCATGCCGGAGTGGGATACATGCCAAAAGTCCGTGCGAAAATAACGTATTTGACGCAGAGTAGGGTTATAATCCCTAAAGGACAGAAATCACATTGCATTCCCAAATTGGAGGCATAAAGTGCTTTAAAACATCTTGCGTGTGTATACATCGATCAGGTAGTGTAAGTAGTGTACTGCTTCACACTGACAGACCAAACTCACTGTTTAACGCACCACCGCAAACAGCCGCAAATGGTTGTCATTAGCTGACACTCCCAGGACGTAAACTGTCAGTCCTCTCGGCGGCAATGTTTGTGTAGTGATAGCCATGCTCGTGCGCACGTTGGCGAGAGTGCAGACCATGATGATGAAAATTGAAAAATATGTTTGTTTGGTTTTTTTTAATTAATTGAAAATTGAGGTTACTTATAAAATTCTACAATGTTTTTTTCCCCTGATATGTTACTTTGATAACTGAGGTAATTCCAGAACGAAAACCTGCTGACAAGCACTGACCTGTACGGTGCCATAAAGAACTTGTGCTGTGTACAAAGTAACACCTATGCCTTCTCAAGTTGTAGTATCAGTTTTTATACGTTTCAGGGAAAAGTAGGTTATTGACAAAAAACTTGAAAGTTATTTATGTATATATTTGTTAATAAGAAAAACAACTTTATTTATAAAAAATAAAAAATTTCAAGGTAATAATTCTAATTTCAACGATAATTAAAAAAAAAAATTAAACAAAGTCAGCAGGTGTCAGGCTGCTGGCAGCAGAAGGCCTGGCTGCCATTCGTGGTGGGGATGGTGTCACCCAACTCCAATGCAGTGCCACATAGTGGAGACTTGCAAGCAATGGAATGCTTCTCGGCCTTTTTGGCTAAGATCAACTGTAGCATCAGTTTTCCTAAGTTTCAGGGAAAGGTAGGTTATCGAAAAAAAACTTGAAAGTTATTTATGTATAAATTTGTTAGTAAGAAAAACAACTGTATTTATAAAAAAATAAAACATTTCAAGGTCATAATTTCAATGATAATTTTCAATTATGATACACAGTGTGCTGGCTTGCTTGCAATACTTAGAATAGTTTAATAGAATTACAAGGCCCAGCAAGTGACTGTGGCCTGTATACAGTGTGTAACCCACACAGACAGATATCAATAACAGATAGATAGAAGAGGATAGTAGAGCCCTCAAAAGTGTTTTTGTGTTGGGGTGCTTTCAGCAATAAAGAACAGCCTAGGTAACTGTCCCTGTCTCTCTGTGGGCTGTGTGCAGTGTGTGACCCACAAAGAGAGCTTTAGTAAGTTCAATCACACAAATACAGTGGAAAGATTCTTTATGCACTGGTCTAATACAGTGTGCTGTCACACAGATAGAGGAGAAAGGTATGCACTGGTATAATACAGTATGCTGTCACACGGATACAGGGGAAAGGTATGCACTGGTATAATAGAGTGCACTGCCAAACAGATACAGGGTAAAGGTATGCACTGGTGTAATGCAGTGTGCTGTCGCACAGAACAGTGGAAAGGTATGCACTGGTATAATACCGTATGCTGTCACACAGATACAGGGGAAAGGTATGCACTGGTATAATACAGTATGCTGTCACACAGATACAGCAGAAAGGTATGCAATGGTATAATACAGTATGCTGTCACACTGATACAGTGGAAAGGTATGCACTGGTATAATACATTATGCTGTCACAAAGATACAGGGGTAAGGTATGCACAGTACAATGTGCTGGGCCTGGCACAGTAGTACAGCAAGGGCCAGCTGCGACAGACAGGGCTGTATCTATGCATGTCAGTGTCACACACACACACACAAAAAAACACATCAGAAGAATATTAGCTCTCAAAAGCGCTTTTTTGAAAGATATGCAGTGGTAATACTGTGTGCTGGCTGGGCCCGGCACAGCTGCGACAGACATGGCTGTATCTATGCAGTGTCAGTGTCACACACAAAAAAAACACAGAAGAATATTAGTTCTCAAAATAAGTTTTTTGAAAGGTATGCAGTGGTAATACTGTGTGCTGGCTGGGCCGGGCACAGCTGCGACAGACAGGGCTAAATCTATGCAGTGTCAGTGTCACAAACACAAAAAGAAAAACACATCAGAAGAATATTAGCTCTCAAAAGAGCTGTTTTGGGGTGCTTTCAGCAACAAATTTCAGCGAGGAGCAAGCTAACAGCCTAACTAATGCTTTCCCTATCTCTCCAGCAACCTCTCCCTTCCTCTCACTAATAGCAGCAGCAGCAGACTGAGAATATGGCCAATGCTGCAGTGTTTTTATAGGGGGGCGGGGTCTAGGAGGGAGTACAGCCTGATTGGCTGCCATGTGTCTGCTAACTGTGATGTAGAGGGTCAAAGTTTAGACCTATGATGAGGTATACGGGGGCGGGTCGAATGCGCCATGTGTTCACTACCCGCCGTGGGCGTGGGTAGCTGATATCCGCGCAGACTACCTGCCGGGCGGACTGTTCGGGCCATCTCTATTACTGAATCCCTTGCAACAGGGGGCAGTGGATGACGCTTTTATATACCCTAGTAAATCAGGAGATGCTAGAAGATGCATTAGTAAATCAGGCCCATAATATCATGTAGAGGAGCAGAGGTCCACTTTAAAAAAGGAAATCAGACTGTTTTCACTCCATGTGGGGTTAAAAAAACTTCTCAGTTCAAGCATTAAGATTTACTTTTCCTAGCAAGTAAAACACGGGTGGAAAAATCCATTACTCTTAGTGTTTAGTTTTATTCAAAAAATAATACATTTGATATAATAGATACACAAGGCTGGTTAAAGGCAAAAGTTCATATTTGACCCTGTCAGTCTATCTATCATTGCAGTTAGTTTCAAGTGCTATACTTCAGCTAAAAAAAGACATCTATAAACATAGCTCCCAGGGAACATACAAGACAGGAACACATTTTGTACTTCAATGATTAAAGAAAACAAGCCTTCTGTTAGCTTCTTGAACATAGTCACTTAAGATGGCAATAAAAACACTTAATATAATTATGGCATGTGCACTTAGGTGACCCATGCACTGCTTAAAGAAAATCTACTGAAAATATGGATGTTTGAGAGGACCATACTCGGCTTTACATGTAAAATAGAACTACCATCAGAATTTGTTAATTAATAGCTGATACTGGGGTTGTTACTTATTTTTCACATTTATTGTAAGAAGAGTTAATACAAACAAATATGGAGAGATAATTCATGAGATAAACAAATAAGGAGTGATAAATCATGAGTTAAGGCGTGTTTCGAGGAGTCCTTCAGGACAGCTCCTCCTGAGAGTATGCTTGCCCCCTGAATTTTGATATGTCGAAGCACCAATAAGTTTCTGTATCCCTCTAGATATTGAACTTCTTGAAGCTTTTAACCCCTTAGAAATTTCTGCGTATTATACAAACATCTGGCTGGCCTTTCTCCACTGCTGTACATTCTAAATAAACAATTACTGCCCATCTGACATCCAGAGTACATAGCCATCTTTCCTAACCATTCTGAGGATTTTTTTTGAAAAGGATGGCAATACGATCTCATGTGTTCTGTGAAAGACTGTTTTTACCTTTGGTAGGACAGGTCTAACCTAAATACAATCCAGTCTGAATGGATTAACATATAGGGGTCTTTCAACGATAGGGCCTGAATATTCCCTATCCTTCTGGTGGACTTAATTGCCACTAAGAAAGCAACCTTTAGCGTCAAATTTTTATTTAGTGTGTCTTTTAAAGGTTCAAAATTATCAGACATCAAAAAGTCTAAAACTTAACCACCTGCCGCCCGCGTCACGCCAGTAGGCGTGGCCGCGGCGGCAGCCCCAGGACCGCCTAACGCCGATTGGCGGAAGGTCCTTTCTATCAGAAATGCGGGCGATCTCGCGCGCATGCGAGCGCACATCGCCCAGCATCCCTTGCGGCCCCCACGTGTGATCAGCCCGCCGGCCAATTAGCAGCGCCGGCGGGCTGCGATCTTTAAATCCGGCCAATGCAAAGCGTATAATACACGTTGTTATGTAAACAACGTGTATTATACTGGCTGCCTCCTCCTCTCCTGGTCACAGCGTTCCGGGACCACCAGGAGAGAGGACGGCAGCCCTGCTGATCACATAGCCACACTGATCCTGCTTGATCCCACCTGCGATCGCCGCTGATCACCCCCCACAGCCCCCCTCACTGCCCTGCCAAGGCGTCTGACTGAGGTCTGAGTGTCATCTGGTCGCCTGTCACAGCTCTGATCGAGGTCTGAGTGGCATGTGAGTGACATCTATTGCCTGTGAACAGGATTTTGACATCTGATTGATTGATTGCATTGTGATTGGTTATTGATCATCTGTGATTGCCCTGTGTTTTCAATTGCTGTTTACATTGGTTGGCATCTGACAGCTGCACTGTGATTGATATCTGGTAGCCTGTCACAGCTCTGATTGAGGTCTGAGTGAGATCTGAGTGACATCTATTGTCTGTGCACTGATTTTTGACATCTGATTGATTTATTGATTAGTGATTGGTTTTTGATCATCTGTGATTGCCTGTGATTTCAATTGCTGTTTACAGTGGTTGGCATCTGACAGCGGCGCTGTGATTGATATCTGGTCGCCTGTCACAGCTCTGATCGAGGTCTGAGTGAGATCTGAGTGACATCTATTGTCTGTGCACTGATTTTTGACAGCTGATTGACAGAGGCGTAGCTAGGGTTTTCAGCGCCCGGGGACAAAGACTATTAATGCGCCCCCTAAGGTGAAGGGTCGTGACCAAATGTGGGCGTGGTTATGGGTACTCCACATTTGGTCACGCCCCTTCAAATGTACATGGAGGTTAGCAGGCTCACGCTCACCCACCCTCCCTCAGTATGTACCTTCCAGCATGTTCCAAGACAAATTCAGCAATCATGAGCCCCCCACCCCCATCAAGACAAATTCCGCAATCATGAGCAAACATGAGGCCCCCAACAAGACAAATTTAGCAATCCTGAGGCCCCCAACAAGACAAATTCAGCAATCATGAGGCCCCTAACAAGACAAATTCAGCAATCATGAGGCCCCTAACAAGACAAATTCAGCGATCTTGAGGCCCCCAACAAATCATGAGGCCCCCAACAAGACAAATTCAGTAACCATGAGGCCCCCAACAAGACAAATTCAGCAGTCATGAGGCACATAAATAGACAGCATTTCACATAAATAGGCAGAATGTCCCCTTAATATGGTAGACACCTCTCACCTGGCAGCAGTTCCCCAAAATACACTCAATCTGACAGCAATGCTTGCCCAAAAATAGGTAGCCCCAGGTCTATAGGTGTCCCCAGAATAGGTGGCCAGCAGTATAGATGTCCCCAGAACAGGTAGCCAGGGGTAGAGATGTCCACAGAACAGGTAGCCAGGGGTATATGTGCCCAGTATATGTAGGCAGGGGTATGTGTCCCCAGTATATGTAGCCAGAGGTATATGTGCCCAGTATATGTAGCCAGGGGTATAAATGCCCAGTATATGTAGCCAGGGGTATATGTACCCAGTATATGTAGTTAGGGGTATATGTGCCCAGTATATGTAGGCAGGGGTATATGTGCCCAGAGTAGGTAGCCAGGGGTATATGTGCCCAGAGTAGGTAGCCAGGGGTATATGTGCCCAGAGTAGGTAGCCAGGGGTATATGCCCAGTATATGTAGGCAGGGGTATATGTGCCCAGAGTAGGTAGCCAGGGGTATATGTGCCCAGAGTAGGTAGCCAGGGGTATATGTGCCCAGAGTAGGTAGCCAGGGGTATATGTGCCCAGAGTAGGTAGCCAGGGGTATATGCCCAGTATATGTAGGCAGGGGTATATGTGCCAAGAGTAGGTAGCCAGAGGTATATGTGCCCAGAGTAGGTAGCCAGGGGTATATGTGCCCAGAGTAGGTAGCCAGGGGTATATGTGCCCAGAGTAGGTAGCCAGGGGTATATGCCCAGTATATGTAGGCAGGGGTATATGTGCCCAGAGTAGGTAGCCAGGGGTATATGTGCCCAGAGTAGGTAGCCAGGGGTATATGTGCCCAGAGTAGGTAGCCAGGGGTATATGTGCCCAGTGTAGGTAGCCAGGGGTATATGCCCAGTATATGTAGGCAGGGGTATATGTGCCCAGAGTAGGTAGCCAGGGGTATATGTGCCCAGGGTAGGTAGCCAGGGGTATATGCCCAGTATATGTAGGCAGGGGTATATATGCCCAGAGTAGGTAGCCAGGGGTATATGTGCCCAGAGTAGGTAGCCAGGGGTATATGTGCCCAGAGTAGGTAGCCAGGGGTATATGTGCCCAGAGTAGGTAGCCAGGGGTATATGCCCAGTATATGTAGGCAGGGGTATATGTGCCCAGAGTAGGTAGCCAGGGGTATATGTGCCCAGAGTAGGTAGCCAGGGATATATGTCCAGTATATGTAGCCAGGGGTATATGTGCCCAGAGTAGGTAGCCAGGGGTATATGCCCAGTATATGTAGGCAGGGGTATATATGCCCAGAGTAGGTAGCCAGGGGTATATGTGCCCAGAGTAGGTAGCCAGGGGTATATGTGCCCAGAGTAGGTAGCCAGGGGTATATGTGCCCAGAGTAGGTAGCCAGGGGTATATGCCCAGTATATGTAGGCAGGGGTATATGTGCCCAGAGTAGGTAGCCAGGGGTATATGTGCCCAGAGTAGGTAGCCAGAGATATATGTCCAGTATATGTAGCCAGGGGTATATGTGCCCAGAGTAGGTAGCCAGGTCAGGTGTCCCCCTCCCCAGCAGGAGGGGAGCAGCGCAGACAAGAGCTGCTCTCCCTTCCTCGCTGTCCCCTCCAATGTCCGGGTGGCTCAGGCTGGCAGCGGCGGGCGGAACTTACCTCCGTCTCGTCGCAGCGCCGGATGGATCTGCCGCTACTCTGCTCTGTTCCAGACCAGAGCAGCGGCTGCGCACTCGAACTTCCGGCCGGCGCTGGAGCGAGACGGAGGTGAGTTCCGCCCGCCGCTGCCAGGCCAGCCACCCGGACATTGGAGGGGACAGCGAGGGAGAGAGAGAGCACCTAAGGTGAGGGAAGGAGGGGGGATATGGCCCCCCTTCCCCACCGTCCGCACAGCTCTCCCTCTTCTCTGCGCTGCTCCCCTCCCCTCCGCCGCAAAAAAAAAAAACCCTGCAGCTCAGCCAGGCTGAGGGCGCCCTCGGGGACCAGGCGCCCCGGGGCACTTGTCCTACCCCGACCCCCCCTAGCTCCGCGCCTGCTGATTGATTAGTGATTGGTTTTTGATCATCTGTGATTGCCTGTGATTTAAATTGCTGTTTACATTGGTTGGCATCTGATAGCGGCGCTGTGATTGATATCTGGTCGCCTGTCACAGCTCTGATCGAGGTCTGAGTGACATCTATTGTCTGTGCACTGATTTTTGACAGCTGATTGATTAGTGATTGGTTTTTGATTATCTGTGATTGCCTGTGATTTCGATTGCTGTTTACATTGGTTGGCATCTGACAGCGGCGCTGTGATTGAAATTGTAATAAATCACCTTTAGCTCCGGCACCAGCAACTCATCAGAGCTGCAACTCACAGCGTCAGCATACAGGAGATAGAGCGGAGACAGCCTTCTTCACCTTTCAAAGGGGTTTATTAAGCATCTTGTGTTACAGTTTGATTTCTTCAAAGTATAAATAGTCTTTCCTATGTCCTATGTACATCACATATATTTACATCATACATACAGGAAGCTAGTATTCTAACTAGGAAGCATAGAGAGCCGGATAGCTGGAAAGTAGAGTGCCCCCCTTTTCCCTCCGTGCTCCCTCTTTATATGAACCAGAAAGAGTTAAATGTGACCTCACTGAGCCATCTATGATTGGTTCAGATCCCTTGTGATGTCAGGACACACACCTACTCGATTAATATTCAATAAGATACTATGCCCTAGTTGCAAGAATGTTATGTTTTATAAATATGGCCCATGTTGATTGTTCCCGTAGTCCATTTGTCTGGGGCAGTGTAGGCCTAAGACCTTGGACTAGGAACATCTTCTCAGTATCTGCTTGTATCATTTGCTCCAAGCAGACACTGAGATGCTTCTGCCTGCATCACGAGAAACTCTATTTAAAGGTATATTCTGCTAACAAGCCTTTTACCTAAAACTCAGTCCCAATAACTGAGGCCTACTTAAATTATAACAATCCCCCCTAAAATGGCTTGATCCGCAGATCCCAGCTTCGGGACCCAGCAGTACCTGGTTTCTTTCCTTTATGTTTCACTTTTCGATGCTCGTGCTCACACACCTTCTCTGCTCTAGACGGTTACCCCTTGAAGAGAGAGAGAGCACGACCTCTTGGTCTTCCTGTAACCAGGCTCTCTGGGGAGGCCCTACTTCTAAGTCCCTCTATACCACATGCTCAGCATTTGTGTCACTTGCGTATCACTCACAAACTTGCATGACCACAGAAAAGTGAAACTTGTGTGTTTGTTACTCAATGGAGCAGTGCCAGGTGCCTTCTAAAAGAGCGCCTTTATACAATCAGCTACATCACAGGTACTACTAAACCTATACCCGTGACCCTGTATATCCCTTAATTTGAAAATATTGGTTCAGGAGATTGTTTATGAGGCACCAATCTCTGGACCAGGTTAATTTGTTTTACGTAATTTTAACACGCAACCTCACCTGGATAATGATACCTAAAGTTGTCATCCCCATCCAGACGACCAGTGGGTGTAGAAAGAACTTTGGAACTGCAGAGGCCCAGTCCGAGTGTCCCTGGAACATCACCGGAAACCTTTTCCACCAGGTCAGACTGGAACTCACCTGCTTATTTGTGCGTTCTACCTCGTTAAGATCACCTGGATCATGGTGAAATCTTACCTCTAACTTAGTGTACTGTTTGTTTAACCTTTGTAACAAAATGTGGTCGTCTTGGATCAAAACCTGTTCCCCTTCGTCCCATGTCATGTTCTCTTTTAGGACGGGAACTACCCGTGAAACTTTGCACTTTAGAGTTCTCTTAACAATTTGAGAAATAACGTCATCCAACCTGGATGACTGGATCCATATGGGATCTCCGCTCACCCAATATGTTCCCCTTGACAGATCCCCCTTATTGGAACAATTATGAACATGTACCTTGAATGTGTCCTTAGACAGGATGCTAAAAAAACAAACCTTTCCTTCAGCCACCGGAACTATCGGTTGGGCTCCAGGGTGGATCTTTTGAATGGTAGCCTCGCATTCTGCGTTATTGAGCCCGCAGGCTTCTTCACTAAATTTGACTTGCCCCGGCCAACGCAGGTACTTCTGCAAGAATTGCCCGCATGAGGACAACTCTACTTGTTTCACCTCCCCGTCTAGCACCAAAAAAGGTTGACCTCTCAGGTCCTGGTGGAAGACACGGGTTGAGGTGGGAACTAAGGAAGTGGCGGTGCCTAAAGGAATGTTGCACCGTTTCCATTTGTTCACCCAAACATCTTGAAGCTTCCATGCAAAAGATCCTTCTCCAGAAAAATCGATATACCTCCCCTTGTCCAATCTCAGTTGCACAGGATCTTTAAGCATCTCCCTGACAAAATATGCCCCCAACTGTCCTGATTGGACCTCTTCCCCCCTTATGTCCTGAGGCACAATATGTACCTGAGGTCGGGAAGACTGTACTCTCTGCAATCTTTCAATTAAGAGTACCTCTTCACTTACCCAACTAGCATGAGGATAAGTGGCTGCATATGGACTGTGTAATATCGTCCCCTGTGGTGACCCGTGTGGTGTGAATGGGGTTCACTGTGTTGGCTTTCCCTCCCCCGGGACCGCTCTCCCCACCCTCTTTATCACCTGGAAATGTGGCTTGATCTCGATTTTTACTTCTTGTTTCGAGAACCACCAACCCTCGGCTTTCCAGCCTTTACGTGTGTATAGTTGTTTCAGAGGCACTCTCTGTTGGTAGCTCCAGAGTGTGATGTTGTCCCCTGCGTCTCTCTGGTATGAGAATTGATGCCTCCTGCTCGTTCCTCTCCAATCTGGAACCATCTCACTCTGCATAACCAAGACAAGGTACCCCTGAATCACACACTCCACCTTTTGCATGTACCCATTGTACTGCAATGTACCTTTTAACAACTCTTTGGATTGGTGCATCGATTCTGGGAGTGTGACATTCAATAGCAGATTTACACTGCCGTTCACGTCACCCTTCCAGCACACCTGACCCTTCAGACCTTTCACCCACCTTGTGCCATGAAATTTGTTTTCACCTGGCACAAGTGCTCTTTTCCTCCGTCCCTGCATGGTCCATCTGTGCCAAGCGGAGGGAGGTGTGAAAGGATTAGTACCTTTGTCACCCAACATCAACATGTTTGGGCCTTGTATTCTCATTAACCCCTTATTATACATGAGAATGTCCTCTCTTCGTTCTCCTAGGACGAAATGGCAACCTAGGATCACCATCAGCACGGTACTCTTCATTATAAAAGCACCACCTTGGGAAATAAAAACATTAGCAATTTGCACTATGCTTTGCTCAGTCAGTTTATTCAGACGTTTTCCGATCTCAGGAATCTCGTGTTTTAGTCTCTTTCCAATTTCAGGAATCTCGTGTTTTAGTCTCTTTCCAATTTCAGGAATCTCGTGTTTCTCCAAACTTAGATTGGCATCTGGAACCTTTCGCTTATCCGACTGACATCTCCATCTTTGCTGCCAGCACTGCAGCTGTCTCAATTCCATATTGCCCAACTCCTGAAATCAAAATACAAACAAATCAATTCTTATTAATGATTTGGGATTCGCCCTGCGGCTTGTACTCTGTACACTTTAAATGGATCAATATCTACCGTAATTGATCTTGTTTCTTTATAGTTTACTTGAACTTTATTAACTTTTTGATTATGGGAAGGCTCTAAAGCTCTCTCCCTTACTTTATGTACCATAGCAGAAGTACTTATCTTGTTACAATGTGCTTCCCTCGGATCTCACCTTTTGAAGCACTGACCTCTACATCCCCCCCTGTACATACTTCGGCCGCAACGCTGACCGCAGTATGTACTGAGTAGGGACCACCTGCCCACTACTGCAACGCGCAGTTGAGCTTGAAATGTTCTTACCCCTTTTAGGGTACTTACCTAGGACTTCATATATCGCAACCAGTTCTGCCGGAAGTCCTATTTGTGAACCAATCGGCAATGCTACTACCTCTGCACTTGCCCCAAAAACAAACACAGCTACTTCCTGTAGGAAGGTGTGCTTTCTCTGTTAACTAAGCAGAACCCCATCCAGGGATTCACATGACAGTTTACTACAACTGCATGGGAGTCTCTGACTCCTGACTGTGTAGGGGATCCTAGACTGAACATAGGACTACCACCCCCCAAATACACTGTCACACTATACACGGCAATCTCGCCCCTTGGACTGCTGTCAGTCCTGTGCATTGTGTGATTGCTTGGTACGAGCTGGAAGAAGAAAAAAAAATACCTTTTGACCAATCCGCAGACGCAAAAACCGCACAACTGCCCAGCCTTGACCTCTCTCAAACTCTGGCTTTGTCCCGGACAAAAACCGAAAAACGCTTACCGCTCTGTAACGTTCCGACAGACGGCTCGATTGGTCAACCCTTTTTCTGTATTATTTTCTTTTTTTTCCATTGCTCTGTACCCTTTTATCCCCCTGACCTCTATCGGGGAACTCATGTTACAGTGAATAAAATCACTACCGGCACCCCCCTGATATGCTCTAAGTTATATGAATGCATACCCAGGGAGCCGCTTCCTATGTCACCAGTAGCCATCTGACAGCTACTGTGCTTCCCTTGTCTGATGTTCTCCCACTCAAATTGTGGCCACACTCCGTGGAGTTATATCCCAGCTTCACTTGCTCGTCAGGGTGCTTCTGTATTAGCCCAGCACTCAGCATAGGAAACAGCAAACACCTATGGGTGGCACCATTCCCACAGGCCCTACTGAATTTCCTACGCTCTCCTCCTCCACTCCTACCTCCCTCACTGGGGGCGGGGGTGAGGGTTCGTCCCTGGGCTCAGAAGACTCTCCCATTAGAACGTCATGACTGCCTGGGATCCTCCCCCCTGAAGCCTGGGACACCATTTTGAGTCATGGAACATCAGACAAGATGGCCGCTATGCAATCTCCCATAGCAAACTCTATGCATGTATGGAAAGAATAAAACAGTTAGAAAAAGCATTGCATGCACACTTTAGCATATCACATTGCCACAATACAACTGAATGTAACACACAGCTGAGGAAAAAACTCTGAACCAGCGCACGCAGCAAGTACGCTCTGGAATGTTACACACCTCGAACATTAATCACCCCTCCCACACGAGAGGGCATAACTCATAACCGTACGAACGGAACTACTAGTGAAAGCGCAGCTTCATATCCCTCTCTCAGGAATGCGAAACGAAAAACCTCACTAAACAGATAACTCATGGACAAGAAAACATTTTCGCTGTTATGCACGCCTTACTAAGCTCGAAAAAAAACACGTAAAAAAATGACATGCAGTATTGCAGCTTCACAGAAAAACAAAAGATAAAAAAACAACAGCATCTCTCTGTCTCTCTCTCTCCCAAACTCCGAGGAATATAACCCATAGAACATGAGAGAGAGAGATACACACACAGACACACAGCCCCCCCCCCACCTCTGCTGCAGGGGGGGGCGCCGCACTGACAAGTAAAAGAAAACATGTATAACACCATACTCGCCTTATCAAAACCTCTTGCGGTGTGTGGCCTCTGTACCAGAAACGAGCTCTGAGTCTCCCAGCAATCTTGGCCCAAGTTTTCCTCACAAGCGTCGGATGCACTGAAGGTCCTAATGGGATCTGGCCAAACCCATTCTCTTGGACTGCCTTCCCCTATGTGTGGCGTACGTCCACTCCAATTAGGGCGCCCACATCGACCCTGCCGCTGGGATTTTCCCGACTCACTCCGCACAGAGCTTATCTCTGCTTGATAAGCTTTGCACTTCTCGTCTCTGGCCTCCGTAGTCCGCTCTTAACTCTTCCAGCTCAGCTCGCTCTGAGTTTCTCCTGTTCTCTTGTGCTTGCCTCACAGAGATCTAAGTCGCTGCTTCGAGAAGTCTCAATTAGACTGACTCTTGTGCCCACCTGGATCACCAATCAACTAACTGGGATTGGCCTAGGGTTTTCACGGCACCAACTGTAATAAATCACCTTTAGCTCCGGCACAAGCAACTCATCAGAGCTGCAACTCACAGCGACAGCATACAGGAGATAGAGCGGAGACAGCCTTCTTCACCTTTCAAAGGGGTTTATTAAGCATCTTGTGTTACAGTTTGATTTCTTCAAAGTATAAATAGTCTTTCCTATGTCCTATGTACATCACATATATTTACATCATACATACAGGAAGCTAGTATTCTAACTAGGAAGCATAGAGAGCCGGATAGCTGGAAAGTAGAGTGCCCCCCTTTTCCCTCCGTGCTCCCTCTTTATATGAACCAGAAAGAGTTAAATGTGACCTCACTGAGCCATCTATGATTGGTTCAGATCCCTTGTGATGTCAGGACACACACCTACTCGATTAATATTCAATAAGATACTATGCCCTAGTTGCAAGAATGTTATGTTTTATAAATATGGCCCATGTTGATTGTTCCCGTAGTCCATTTGTCTGGGGCAGTGTAGGCCTAAGACCTTGGACTAGGAACATCTTCTCAGTATCTGCTTGTATCATTTGCTCCAAGCAGACACTGAGATGCTTCTGCCTGCATCACGAGAAACTCTATTTAAAGGTATATTCTGCGAACAAGCCTTTTACCTAAAACTCAGTCCCAATAACTGAGGCCTACTTAAATTATAACAGAAATCTGGTCGCCTGTCACAGCTTTGATCGAGATCTGAGTGACATCTATTGCCTGTGCAGTTTTTTGGCCAGTGAGTTAGCTAGGCCCCTTTTGTTAGGTAGTTAGCACCCAGCCCACTACACCGCAATCACTAATGAGTCGCTGATTAGCGTCATCACTGTTGCTAATCAGCATTGGTACTATATAGTATCTGTAAGTGAACAGTACTGATCGCAGTCAGATCTATATAAGTACGTTAGGGTCACCTTAGAGTAGGCTCCACTAAAACGCAGTGTTTGCCCGATCAGGCCTGATCGTTCTGCCGCACTTGCGTTCAGCCCGCCCCAAGTGAAAGAAATTTTTGTTTTCTGATCACTGCAAAAAAACAACACCATAGCTGCGACGCTCAAAACTGAGCGATCGCAGCTGTTTACTTAACAAATACTCCCATTTGCTGGACAGGTGCATTTTTTTTCCTGAGTAGTCTCAGAGGATTACCCCCTAAATTTAGCAGCCCAAAATGGCAAAAAAGATGTATTCCCTGCAAGAGGCCTACAGTATTATGGCCGAGTCGGGTGAGAGTGATTGGGACTTCTCATCCGACGAATCATCCGGCTCAGAATATGAACCTGTAGAGGACAGTGACTCTTTGACCGATAGTTCTGATGACGAGGTTGTGGTCCCTGCTAGCGCCAGGCGTACCGATGTCAGTGGACCACAGGTTGCGCAGGATCAACCTCAAGGGCAGCAGAGTGGTGCTAGCGCTGATCCAGATTTTGATGGTGAGGCATGCACCAACAGCGCAGCACATCCTGGACTTGAAACCAGTACTGCCGTAGACCCTGGTGAAGTGGCGAGCACCAGCATGGCAGTTGAAACTGGTTCGGTGGTACGTGCAGTAAGACCCCAGTCGCAGCCACCAGAAACACGGGCCCGTAGTACCCCTAGGCTCCCAGAGGTGCTGGCAAACCCTCATTGGAAGTTCCCTAATTCCGCCGCACCCGTAGTGCCCCCTTTCACCGCCCAGTCTGGAGTCCAGGTGGAGACAGATCATCTAGGATCGGCCCTAGACGCTTTTCATCTGATCTTCACCGAGGATCTCTACGACTTAGTCGTGGCAGAGACCAACCGTAAGGCCACACAATTTATCACCGCCAATCCGAACAGCTCCCATGCCCAGCCTTTTCGGTGGAAACAGGTCACAGTTTTCGAATTTAAAATCTTTTTGGGCCTTCTCCTTAACATGGGTCTAACTAAAAAAAATGTATTGCGGTCCTATTGGTCTACGCACCCAATACATCACATGCCCATGTACTCTGCTGCCATGTCCAGGTCACGTTTTGAGGACATCCTGCGCTTCCTGCACTTTAATGATGATACAACCTGTCATGAAAGAGGCCACGCTGACTATGACCGGCTCCAAAAATTTCGGCCCCTCATTGACCACCTGTCATCCAAATTTGCAGATGCTTACACCCCTGAACAGAACATCTGTATAGACGAGTCCCTCGTACATTTTACCGGGCGCCTTGGCATTAAGCAGTACATCCCAACCAAGCGCGCCCGGTATGGGGTCAAGCTGTATAAGCTCTGTGAAAGGGCCACAGGCTATACATATTGCTTTAGGGTCTATGAGGGAAAAGACACAAAATTGGAGCCGGTCGGATGCCCTGACTACCTGGGGTGCAGTGGCAAGATTGTGTGGGACTTGGTGTCACCCTTATTCCACAAGGGGTACCATCTCTATGTGGACAACTACTACACAAGTGTGGCCCTCTATCAGCATTTGAAGATACTCAGAATTCCCTGCTGTGGCACAGAGCGGCCTAGTCGCCGGGGCTTCCCCCAATATCTCACTGCTACCCGACTTGCACGGGGGGAGAGGGCTGCCTTGTGTAATGACGACCTTCTTGCAGTGAACTGGAAGGACAAGAGGGACGTTTACCTTCTGTCGACCATTCACGGAGACACGACAGTCCAAATTCAGCGAGCAACTGAGGTTGTTGAGAAACCCCTCGCCGTCCACGACTATAATTTAAACATGGGAGGGGTGGACTTCAATGACCAGATGTTGGCTCCCTATTTAGTTTCCCGAAGGACCAGCCGCTGGTATAAGAAAGTGGCTATTTACTTGATTCAATTGGCAATGTACAACAGCTTTGTTCTCTACAGTAAGGCTGGGAGAACAGGATCCTTCCTTAAATTTCAGGAAGAGATCATTTCGGAACTCCTGTATCCAGGAGGGGCCGTGGCCAATCCCCCTAATGTAGTTAGCCGGCTACATGAAAGACACTATGCTTATGTCTTTCCGAGTACCCCAGGTCAACGCACCCCAAGAAAACATTGTCGTGTCTGTAAGAGGGATGGAATGAGGCGTGACACCACTTTTTATTGTCCCTACTGTCCTGACCAGCCTGCCCTATGCATAGGGGAGTGTTTTGAAAAGTTCCACGAACACATTCGCTATTGGAGTAGGGAACGTGAGACACGGTAGTAGTCTCTCAAGGCTCTTTCACACTGGAGCGATGTGTTGCAGCATATTGCCTAGCGAAAGTCCCACTTTGCGGTCCCCCCTTACGCCGGAAGTGGTTGACTTAAAGCTAGTGCATACCTACGCTACTGCGCGGCTCCTGTGTGTGAAACCAGTCATCTGCTTTTGAGAGACTTAAATACACTGGAGTGATGGTTGCAGCAAATTGCCTAGCGAAAGTCCCACTTTGCGGTCCCCCCTTACGCCGGAAGTGTTCGACTTAAAGCTAGTGCATACCTACGCTACTGCGCGACTCCTGTGTGTGAAACCAGACATCTGCTTTTGAGAGACCCAAATACACAGGGCTGCCAGAAACCTCTCCTTTCACTTGGGACAAAGCGCATAGTGTACTTTGCTACATCTCTGTGCGATTTGCGCTTTGCACACTGTCCCATGGGGAAGGAGAAGTTTGTCCTCGGAAGGTAAGTTAAAAAAAAAACAAAAAAAAAAAAAACAGGTAAGCAAAAGTTCCAATTGTTATTGTTTGGTTAAAAAGGTTTAATAAAGTTTACGAAAGTTAATGTTAATGAATTTCTTGCATTGCTGCTTGCTTGTTTTTTTTTGTATGTTTTTTTCTCTCTCTTTTTCCATCCTTTACCCTTCCAGGTGGACCGAGCGAACGACTGATCGACCAACCAGCTGCAGCACTGATGGTGCATCCTGAAAGAAGCATTGCGCGTCTGTCAGATTACACACAAGTCGGTGCATGCAGCACTGCAGGACGAGATTTCTCCTCCGCAGTAAGATACGTTTGTCAAGGCATATGAGCTGAGGGGTGGTGTTGGAGCTCCTATGCTTTGGCAAGCACTTTGTATCAAAACTGGCAAAGGTTTTTTTCATCCACATCGATCGATGTGAATGGATTAATCTGGTTTGCCAGGGCATAGGAGCAAAGTGGGTTTGGAAAATTTTGTGGGCGGTGCTCCTATGTCCTGGCAAACGCCATGCCCCCCTCTTTTTTCACATATTTCGGCAGATATTTTTTTCATCCACATTGATCAATGCGAATGTGAGAATCTTTGCCGTTCATTTTTCCTTTTATGGAGAAAAAAGTGCATCACCCGTATGCCCAATATAAGGAGTATAGCAGAAACTCCTAATACTGGCCATACATGTAATGATTGTGGAGACGCTAAAATGCCAGGACAGACCCCCACAAGTGACCCTATTTTGGAAAGAAGACACCCCAAGGTATTCGCTGAGGGGCATGGTGAGTTCATAGAAGATTTTATTTTTTTGTCATAAGTTAGCAGAAATTGATTTTTTTATTTTTTTTCCCACAAAGTGTCATTTTCCGCTAACTTATGACAAAAAATAAAATTTTATATGAACTCAGTATGCCCCTCGTGGAATACCTTGGGGTCTCTTCTTTCCAAAATGGGGTCATTTCTGGGGTGTTTTACTGTCCTGGAATTGTTTGGTGGGGGCCTAAATTGTGAGCACCCCTGTAAAGCCTAAAGGTGCTCATTGGACTTTGGGCAAGTTTGCGCAGCTAGCCTGCAAAAAAGTGTCACATATGTGGTATTGCCATTCTCATGAGTAGTAGTATAATGTGTTTTGGGGTGTCTTTCCACACATACCCATGCTGGGTGGCAGAAATATCTCTGTAAATGACAATTTAGTGTAAAAAAATGGAAAAAATTGTCATTTACAGAGATATTTCTCACACACAGGATTCGTTATGTGTGAAAATACACCCCAAAACACATTATACTACTATTCCTGAGTACAGCGATACCACACGTGTGACACTTTTTTGCAGCCTAGCTGTGCAAAGGGGCCCAAAGTCCAATGAGTACCTTTAGAATTTCACAGGTCAATTTTAATTATTTGGTTTCCAGACTACTCCTCACAGTTTAGGGCCCCTAAAATGCCAAGGCAGTATAGGAACCCCACAAGTGACCCTACTTTGGAAAGAAGACACCCCAAGGTATTCCATGAGGGGTATGGTGAGTTCATAGAAGATTTTATTTTTTGTCACAAGTTAGTGGAAAATGACACTTTGTGAGGAAAAAACCTAAAAAATCCATTTCCGCTAACTTGTGTAAAAAAATAAAATATTCTATGAACTCACCATACTCCTCATGGAATACCTTGGGGTGTCTTCTTTCCAAAATGGGATCACTTGTGGGGTTCCTATACTTCCCTGGCATTTTAGGGGCCCTAAACCGTGAGGAGTAGTCTTGAAACCAAATTTCTCAAAATGACCTGTGAAATCCTAAAGGTACTCATTGGACTTTGGGCCCCTTTGCACAGCTAGGCTGCAAAAAGGTGTCACACATGTGGTATCCCTGTACTCAGGAGAAGTAGTATAATGTGTTTTGGGGTGTCTTTTCACACATACCCATGCTGGGTAGGAGAAATATCTCTGTAAATGACAACTTTTTCCATTTTTTTACACACAATTGTCCATTTACAGAGATATTCCTCCCACCCAGCATGGGTATGTGTAAAAATACACCGCATAACACATTATACTACTTCTCCTTAGTATGGGGATACCACATGTGTGGCACTTTTTTGCACCCTAAGTGCGCTAAGGGGCCCAAAGTCCAATGAGTACCTTTAGGATTTCACAGGTCATTTTGAGAAATTTGGTTTCAAGACTACTCCTCACGGTTTAGGGCCCCTAAAATGCCAGGACAGTATAGGAACCCCACAAATTACCCCATTTTAGACAGAAGACACCCCAAGGTATTTTGTTAGGAGTATGGTGAGTTCAAAGAAGATTTTTTTTTTTTTGTCACAAGTTAGCGGAAACTGATTTTTATAGTTTTTTTCACAAAGTGTCATTTTCCTCTAACTAGTGACAAAAAATAAAATCTTCTATGAACTCACCATACTCCTAACGGAATACCTTGGGGTGTCTTCTTTCTATAATGGGGTCATTTGTGGTGTTCCTATACTGCCCTGGCTTTTTAGGGGTCCTAAACCGTGAGGAGTAGTCTTGAAACCTAATTTCTCAAAATGACCTGTGAAATCCTAAAGGTACTCATTGGACTTTGGGCCCCTTAGCGCAGTTAGGGTGCAAAAAAGTGCCACACATGTGGTATCGCTGTACTCAGGAGAAATAGTATAATGTGTTTTGGGGTGTATTTTAACATATACCCATGCTGGGTGGGAGAAATATCTCTGTAAATGGACAATTGTGTGTAAAAAAATCAAAAAATTGTCATTTACAGAGATATTTCTCCCACCCAGCATGAGTATATGTAAAAATACATCCCAAAACACATTATACTACTTCTCCCGAGTACAGCGATACCACATGTGTGGCACTTTTTTGCACCCTAACTGCGCTAAGGGGCCCAAAGTCCAATGAGTACCTTTAGGATTTCACAGGTCATTTTGAGAAATTAGGTTTAAAGACTACTCCTTGCGGTTTAGGGCGCCTAAAATGCCAGGGCGGTATAGGAACACCACAAATGACCCCATTATAGAAAGAAGACACCCCAAGGTATTCCGTTAGGAGTATGGTGAGTTCATAGAAGCTTTTATTTTTTTGTCACAAGTTAGCGGAAATTGATTTTTATTGTTTTTTTCACAAAGTGTCATTTTCCGCTAACTTGTGACAAAAAATAAAATCTTCTATGAACTCACCATACTCCTAACGGAATACCTTGGGGTGTCTTCTTTCTATAATGGGGTCATTTGTGGTGTTCCTATACTGCCCTTGCTTTTTAGGGGTCCTAAACCGTGAGGAGTAGTCTTGAAACCAAATGTCTCAAAATGACCTGTGAAATCCTAAAGGTACTCATTGGACTTTGGGCCCCTTAGCGCAGTTAGGGTGCAAAAAAGTGCCACACATGTGGTATCGCTGTACTCGGGAGAAGTAGTATAATGTGTTTTGGGGTGTATTTTTACACATACCTATGCTGGGTGGGAGAAATATCTTTGTAAATGGACAGTTGTGTGTAAAAAAATCTAAAAAATCTCATTTACAGAGGTATTTCTCCCACCCAGCATGGGTATGTGTAAAAATACACCCCAAAACACATTATACTATTTCTCCTGAGTACGGCGATACCACATGTGTGACTCTTTTTTGCAGCCTAGGTGCGCTAAGGGGCCCAAAGTCCTATGAGCACCTTTAGGCTTTACAGGGGTGCTTACAATTTAGCACCCCCCAAAATGCCAGGACAGTAAACACACCCCACAAATGACCCCATTTTGGAAAGTAGACATCCCAAAGTATTCAGAGAGGGGCATGGTGAGTCTGTGGCAGATTTCATCTTTTTTTTGTCACAAGTTAGCAGAAATGGAAACTTTTTATTATTATTTTTTTGTCACAAAGTGTCATTTTCCGCTAACTTGTGACAAAAAATAAAATCTTCTATGAACTCACTATGCCTCTCAGTGAATACTTTGGGATATCTTCTTTCCAAAATGGGGTCATTTGGGGGGTATTTATACTATCCTGGAATTCTAGACCCTCATGAAACATGACAGGGGGTCAGAAAAGTCATAGATGCTTGAAAATGGGAAAATTCACTTTTTGCACCATAGTTTGTAAACGCTATAACTTTTACCCAAACCAATAAATATACACTGAATGGTTTTTTTTAATCAAAAACATGTTTGTCCACATTTTTCGCGCTGCATGTATACAGAAATTTTACTTTATTTGAAAAATGCCAGCACAGAAAGTTAAAAAAATCATTTTTTTGACAAAATTCCTGTATTTTTTGATGAATATAATAAAAACTAAAAATCGTAGCAGCAATCAAATAGCACCAAAAGAAAGCTGTGTTAGTGAGAAGAAAAGGACGTAAAATTTGTTTGGGTGGTAAGTTGTATAACCGAGCAATAAACAGTTATAACTGCAGTGGTCTGAATTGTAAAAAATGGCCTGGTCTTTAGGGGGGTTTAGCACTGCAGTCTTCAAGTGGTTAAGATTAGTCCCAAAGGGTACCAACCTTTGTGGAACTGGGTGAGCCCTTGCTACTGACTTCAACATTTTGTTTACATGGAATTCATTAGACAACTGTCTATTTAGAAAAGCTGATAACGCCAAAATCTGAAATCTTAGGATACTAACAGCTAAACCTAGGCTAACTTAATCTTGCAAAAATTCTAAAATAAATTGTAAATGATTTGATTCTCCCCTATTCATCTATTTCCATAAACAGAAATAATTTATTTTTTTTTTTTACTTTTTCCTGGGTCCTCAGTTTCCTGCAATTTAGCAGAGTAACTATAACTGCCTCTAAATCCCCTGTTGTCTTAAAATTTGGCCTTCAGGATCTAGGCGGTCAATTTCATCAATTACAGGTTAAGATGTTTGGACTCGGGTTCGGCTTAATGAGTCTGCCCATCTGTTCTTTTACGTCTTGGATGTAGGCAGGTGATAAAGATAAGATGCTGTTCTGCCATGACATTTTCTCCAGTGCTAGATCTCTTAAGATCTCTTAAATTTCCTGGATTCTGTGACCATATTGTCGGAGAATATCAATATCTGGAATCCTGCTATCTGAAGAAATAATAATGCAAACTCAGTTCGACTGCCATCAGTTCTTTGAAGTTGGAGGATCTGAGGGATAATTCTAGATCCCACCTGCAGTGAACCTGATGCTCTAGACAATGTTGGCACGGCCTTAGGCATTCCTCATTCTCCCACCTCCCCAGCGACTGAAGAACTGGGTCAGGAGGAAGTGCTACCTTGTCTAAAGAGGACTGCAGTCTGTCCCAACAACTTAGGAACTAAGAATGAAGGCCCCAGGTGTGTGCCTGTGCCCATTCTACCTCTGGGAATGTGAAAAACATCTGACCCAGGAAAGACATCATGTCCTGTAGGGATATCTGTGGAGTCGAGCACAACTACTGTATTGTGAGGGTTGATTTTAGAATCTTTTCCAGTGGCAGAACCTTTCATTTGATTGTGTCCCAAAAGGCCCAGAAATAATAACCTTTGAGTAGACTGTGAGGAATAAAAA
The DNA here is from genome assembly GCF_040937935.1 of Hyperolius riggenbachi. Taxonomy (NCBI): domain Eukaryota; kingdom Metazoa; phylum Chordata; class Amphibia; order Anura; family Hyperoliidae; genus Hyperolius; species Hyperolius riggenbachi. The sequence goes on from NC_090646.1 coordinate 425,967,842, forward strand.
GTCATCCAGATATGGCAGATAGTGATGGATGAACTATTCAAAAATCGGTTTGCAAACAGTCCGTGAACAATTCCTCAACCATTCAGGAATCGGCAAATGCCACAAACCGCCAAATACTTTAATGGGCACACGAATTCTGACACCTATAGGGACTGTTTCTGGCCACCAAACTGATGTAAAAGTTGTTTAAAGGGTCTTAATACTTGGACAGTGGCATGCTGGAGGGGGATCCATGGCAAAACCTCCACGAAAAATTATGTATTTTATGCAGAGACGTGTTTTAATCTCTAAAATACGACTATTAGAAGTGAAGCAGGACATTTTCTTTCTAATGGACAATTTGGGTGCCCCATAGGCACTAATGCAAATATCATCTATTGGGCACCCAAAGATTTCATGCATGCTCACCTTGCAACTGTAGAGCCCTGGCCAGTCAATGACTATGTCCATATAGGGTTTGTATGTTCTTCAATATTTGTATGGGTTTCCTCCAGGTGATCCAGTTCCCTACAACATTCCAAATACATTTTCTTACCATATCTAGAAATCAGCCACAGAATGTGCTGCAAATATTTACATTGTGAGCGTATTTGAGGTACAGTGTGGATTTTTAATATGCCCTGTAAAGCACCTCATAGCACGTCAGGGCAGTATAAATATAGGAATGATAATAATGAAAAAGCCAGCAGAAGAAGACAGTCAGAATCCCACAATGGAAGCTAAATGACATGCTAAAGCAAATAGATACAAAATATTTTTAAGTAGTTAGTTAACGAAAAATAACTTTTATATATAATGTGTTTTTCTCTTATAAACCAAGCCATGTAACCCATAGCATTTTCTTTTATACTTAATAATATATCATCCGGGCATCTCATAGGTTGATACATAATTAAAATCCTCAATTAAAATAAATTGCTGAAGTGGAAAGTTTCAGTGCATTATAATTCTTCCTTATCATTGCAAGTGTAGACATACAAGGTCATTAGGATGTCCTCAGAGCACACACAAAATAAACACTGGCTCAAGTCACCACACTAACTTCCTTCACCTAGCCTTGTTTGCTTGCTGAGCTCTTGAGCGGAGTGAGTTTCAGAAAGACATAAAGGTATAACAGCTTGAGTCAATATTTGCCAAACAGAGTGATTTATTTAACATGAGATGACTGCCCCCCTTGTGCAAATACATCTATCTAGCATAAAACCATTCACAGGCAGCAGTTGCGGACGAGATGGATGAGAATTCTATTCAGTAGCTAAGGAATTTGTTTGAAGCAACAAGTAAAGTATTGTGTCAACTGAATATATTAAGCTAGTTTTATTTATTTTATTTTTTTGTTTTTTTTAAAGATAAAGAAAAAGAAACACTAATCTAAAATTGCATAAGTATATTTCATTACCATGTCAGCAGACTTGGCTGTTTTTGGTGTAATGAGTTAGTGTCAGTTTACTCAAAAATCCCTGTTGATGACTAGGAGATAGAGGGGTTGGGTTAAAACAACACGCATCTCACCAGATGATTAGGAAGTCAACAAGAGAGCATTGAGCTCAGCCAGCTCCTGAGTGTACATGTGTAATCAAGCGCGGAGCAGCAGGAGGTAAGCAAACATACAGACAGGAACGCATGTAAATATTAACAAATAGACTGTTTTGTAAAGAGAACAGAGAGACTTTATGATGATACCAGTACCTGTATGTGGCATTTGAAGCAAACCATGTGGGTTAGCTAGTGCTAGTTAAGTTAAAACTACACAGCTAATATTTTGTTGGATACACTATAGTAATACCACTAACTAACCCCTTTAACGGCATAGGTAGAAATCATGATGAGGTTCAGAGCCCTACTGTAAGTACACTTGATCACTTGGACCTTTCCCAGCTCCGTAGTTATAAGTGGACATGGCCGTACACACACACATGCAATGTGCAGAGCATACAGCAAATGGACACAGAGATGTAAAGTCAAGAGTGGGTAAATGAAGAACATTTAAAATGGTAATGATTAATTCACACAAATAAAGGACTACTTTAGGGGGTAGGGGTAAAAAGAGTTGAACTTATACGGGGCTTCTAATGGTCCCCCGCAGATGTCCTGTGCCTGTGCAGCCACTCACCGATGCTCCGGTCCCCGCCTCCGGTTCACTTTTGGAATTTACGACTCTAAAGTTTCTAAAAACACTACGCCTGCTCGTCTGTGTCCTCGCTCCCGCTGATGTCACTAGGAGCGTAATGCGCAAGCGCAGACCTGTACTGGGCCTGCGCGAAACACTCCTGATGATGTCAGCGGGAGCGAGGGCATGGCTGTGCAGACACAGTGGTTTTCCAACTTTAAAGTTGGAAATTCCAGAAGTGACCCGGAGGTGGGGACTGGAGCATCAGTGAGTGGCTGTGTGGGCGCAGGACATCTGCGGGGGACTATTAGAAGCCACAGGTAAGTTCAGCTTTTTTTCCTCCGACCCCCCCTACAGTACTCCTTTAAGCCAAACACACAAGTCTAGTCTGCAGGCTTCAATGATATAAGCACTAGGGAGCCACCAATTCCCCAACGTTTTCCAACAATCCTTGAGACACAAGCCAAAAGAACACATTGACACCAGGTAATAACTACCAGTGCCAACCCCGATGACACCTGAGCAGGGCTGACAATTGTGTCAAGGGAACATTCTGCAGATAGGACTCAAACACTTTCCCTGCATGCTATTTCTTGAGATAGAAGGAATCACATTTCTCAGTGCATAGACCAAGAGGAAATACTGACGGCAAATTCAATAATGGACCCTGGGCTCCAAATTCATCCTTTGACCTGAGCAATGGTAATCCTCCTCAAGGAGGATTCTCATCAGTACAATCTATGGACCAATAGGACACCACAGCAAGAGATTTAAACAAATGTAAACAATATATATATATATATATATATATATATATATATATATATATATATATATATATATATATATATATACATATATATATATCAGTGGCTATTGCCGCTATGCCTAATGTTATACTCATGACCCAATTTAGCATAATGTGTACCGTAAGTTGCAAAATTCCAGGCAGTAGGCAAACACATGAGTGAATTTGTAATCATTCACAAGGTGGAAGCAGGAAATTTAGGTGCATGTGGTTAATGCACAATTTGGTTGCCACTTTTGCCACTAATACAAATATTGGCTATCAGAAATTTGGGGACCCCACAAATAGCGAGCACTTGACATTTTTTGTTAATTGAAATGTATAGTTTTGAAATGTATAATTTTTTGAAAGTTATCATTTTTGAAATGAATTATTATTTGTAACAGGGGTAGGGATGGGACGCTTAAGGTTAGGCTTCAGTTGGGGGTTTAAGGTTAGGTATCAGGAAGGGGGATTTGAAGGTAGGGCATTGGGGTGGTTGTTTAAGGTTAGGTGTCAGGAAGGGGGGTGGGTTTAAGTTTGGCTTCAAGATGGTTTTAAGGTTGCATGGTGGGTGGTTTGCGTTAGACATTGACAGGGGCGCTTCTTTTCCACATATGCCCTAAACTAGCTTGAGCATCAGTTTATAACTTTTTTAAATGATATGTTTTTAAAGGAGATCTTCTTAAATTTGACCCATAAGGGAAGGAAAAGAACAGTCTTTTTTCACATCTTGACACAGACTATTATTTTAATTTACATTTTTTTCTCACTCGGAAAAAATATTTTAAGCTGCTTAATATGGATGTATAAAAATGTGAACATTTTGATGGAATTTATCTGTATCACTATGTATACTGTTAAAGTTTATTTTCAATATAATTTTATTCAGCATCATTTACTTCCTTGATTTGTTTCCTGCATAGGGCAGTAGATATTCGTGTTATTATTATTATTAATAATAATAATTGCAGTAATAATCATAAGAATACCATATATACTCGAGTATAAGCCGAATTTTTGGGTCCAAAAATGTGGCCCAAAAGTGGGGGTGTCGGCTTATACTCAAGTCACCTTCACTCTTGTACCACTCCTCTATGTGTATAGTTCTACCCCGAGTGCCATCACGGCATATGCAGACTGGTGTGGGCAGTGCAATTGACCCCCAGCATATGTAGGCTGTGAACAGAGAGCCGGGCTTCTTCACTCACGTCAGCACCACGTGCCTGGATCATCGGAGCACAGCACAAAGAATGGAACCAATTAGGAACACACACGCTGCTGCTGTGTTGTCATATAATGAGCGGTGTTATCAGCTGTGCATGCAGTTCGGGCAATTGCTTCCACGTCTCCTAGGTTTCAATTTCATCACGAGGTATGTTCCCGATTTCCCGGCTGTACTGTCAGCAACACAGTCGGCCAAACAGGCTCCTGAAGGGCGGGAAAATACCTTGTGATGAAATTGAAACCTAGGAGACGCATCCCACTCACAAAAGGGGAAGCAATTGCCCGAACTGCGTGCAGGGCTGATAACACTGCTCATCATGTGACTACACAGCGGCAGAGTGTGCGTTCCTGATTGACTCCAGTCTTTGTGCTGTGCTCCGTGGTTGGCAAGTGAAAGCAGATGACGGCAAGTGGGCATGGTAATGAGCGATCCAGGCACTTGGTGCTGACATGTGAGTAAAGAAGCCCGGCTCACTGTGCACACTCAACATATGCTGGGGGTCAAATTCACTGCCCACAACACTCTGCATATGTGGTGGCACTCGGGGTAGTCATAGGGATGAGGGCATCATACAGATAAGATATATGCTAACAAGGAATCCAGGCATGTGGTGCTGACCTGTGAGTGAAAGAATAAGTAATATGTAGTGAATGGTCAGCCTAAATGTGAAAGAAGCCCAGCTACATTCTGTCAGCACCTCCAAAAAGTTACAATTCACTTACCTGGGCCTCTTCCAACCCCATGGTCTATCAGGTCTGTGCTGCGTTCCGTACCCTCGGCTTATATTTGAGACAATCACTTTTTCCTGGAATTTAAGGGAAAAGCTGGGGGGTCGGCTTATACTCGGTTCGGCTTATACTCGAATATATACGGTACATAACTGTTGGTCATCTAGTAAATCTGTTGCAACTTCAAAGAAACAAGTGAAAATCCTGCAATGTAGTTTGGCATTAGAGCATCCTAAGGCCATGGTATAAAAGTCAACATGGAGACAATGCAATCCTGGAATTCTGTCTTATCTCATGAATTATCTATCCTTATCTGTGTTAACTCATGATTCATTTCTCATCAGTTTTTTCATTACTTATTTCTTCTTATCTGCCTTAATTGATGATTAATGTATCCTTGTCTTATTATCTCATTTTAGACATGAGCTATCTCCCTGTATAAATTCATTTCATGAATTATCTTTTCTTATAAATGATGTGAAAAACAATTAAGGTGAGGTCATTTGGGGTGTATTACTAGTCTTTAGTAAAGTTGCTGTGCAGAGGGAGTGCACAGCAATTTTACCAGCATTCCTGACAGTAAGGTAGCATGTGTTGCACAGTTACCCAGACCAGTGTTACCTAGGCAAGTAGCATAGCGCGCAGTACCCTGGTAACATATGTCTTATCTAGGTCACTCAGGTCATGCTTCCTATGCAATCCAGAATCAGATTTAAGATACTGTGTCTGGCCTACAAATCTGTCCACATAACCTGCACAACCTACATTTCCGATCTTACTCAGAGGTACACACCTAGCCACTCAATCGGCTCCTCCAATGAACTTCGCCCAGCATCACCCATTCCCATGCATGACTCCAGGACTTCTCACTCAAGAGCTGCTCCAACATTATGGAACTCCCTACCTCCCCTCATTAGGGCTGTGCCCTCCTTCAACATCTTCAAAAAGGCCCTCAAATGCACTTTTTCACTCTGGCCTACCCCCCCCCCCCCCCACACACACACACACCACCACACAAACACACACTTGTGTTCTAAACCCGCAGCTGAACTCTGGTCCCCTACCTTTCATGTCGCTACCTCTCCCTCTAGATTTGGCAGGGTCCTCCTTCTTGTGTCTCTTTCCCTGTTCATGCACCTCCATTACCATACACCCATCCTATGGATCTGAGTGAACATGACTTGCCTAATCTCCATGCTCCCATCCAGTGACTGACTAAGCATTACCTTGTAATCATACTGTGCTGCATTATCTGGTTTGCATGTATTCCTGTATTGTCTTATTGCTGCATGTCACCACTAAATATTGTCTGTAACCTTAACTAATGTCCAGCACTGTGTAATATGTTGGCGCTATATAAATTCAATAAATAAATAATAAATGCTAATTGCATGGCATGCACTACCTTACTTTCAGGATTACCAGTCAAATTACTGTTCACTCCCTGAGAATACTCTCGAAGATGGGCATACTGCACTTGCATGGAGCAGTACGGAGCAGCCCATCTTCCCAAAGCCTTCCAAAGGGTTTCCGAAGGTGTATTCGACCAGTTGGTTGAATACATATAATGGGGGTTCCAGTGCTGGAATGAGGGAACTGAGAGGGGACGGGGAGAAAAAAGTCATTTTCACACTGAAATTCATATTTTCACCTAAGTCAATATTTTTCCAAAAATGTATCACAGGATGCACATTTTGCAAACATGAGAACTTTCATTAAAATGGGGTTTCTCATTGACAATTGATATAAGTGCATTTGGGTAAGACGTGTTTTTGCATTAATTTCACTGCACTAAACCTGAGTGTGTTTTCTCATGCCTATATATTTCCGTGAACATCCTTGTCAAACAAAATAGCCTATATGTGCTCATCACTACTTAGGACCCACATCTACTTAATGTTTGAAAACATAACCCGTTGATCATCAGTATAGCTGTCATATACAACAGTGCTGTGGCTGCTGTAAGCTTCCATTGCTTTCTTTCTGTCCTTTATGTTAAAATAATTAAAACTATTAAAAAGGAGAGTAAGTCTGTAGCACTTATCGCATATAAAGCAACCAAAATTTGATCAACGGATTATATAATAAATGGTAAAATTATACTAGCAGCTTTACTGAATTACTAAAAATATAATTACAAATGATATAAATTACTACCACACATCTAGGCAATTAAAATAAAAAATAATGTGTACAGATGTCTTGATAGTAAGTAAATAGGAGTACAGTAAGTTTACTTACTAGTAGCCAGACCTGAAATAGCAAGAATGCCTGTATATGATATTGTCAGCTCTGTAACACCTTTAAATAGACAAAATCTCTGCCCAGTTTAGCACTAGAGTATTACACATCCAGGTCAGGAGGTTAGTACTGAGTGTGAATATTTTTTCATAAAAAAGCATCAAGCTGATATCACTAACTGAAGACTTTCAGGTGACCTCTAGTGGTTATTAGGAAGTACTGAAGGAAATCAAGTTTGTTCAGATGTGATGTCAGGTGATAGTATGGAGGTAGCATTATAAATATTTTTAAGACACATTGAAATAACACATAATAGAGAATATCTAAATTAATAAAACAAATGATCTACATTTTAAGTCAAAAATAATAATTATAACAATATTTTTTTAAGATATTAAAAAACAATGCTTAGATAAAAATAGTTAATAGCACAACTAATGTCGAGGTAACTAGACTGTAACTGACTATCATTTCATTCACAACCTATGTTTCTTAGTCCAGTATGACTCCCTATTCCTTAGGAATTTGAATCATTCTGGTCCTGGGAAGATTACTTCAATAAGAATAAATTTGATTTGGGATGCATCATAGTCCTGTCTGTCTTTGAAATATCTGGAAAAACTGTGATGCTCAAAACCTTTGCAAATATTTCATTTGTTAGCCAAATCTACACTTGATCTCTTGTGTGGTTCAGCCCACATATTACAGGTTGCATGGGCAGGAGAAAGTGTAAAGGACATAAGTAGCTGGGCAGATTACCGTATATAATCTTTGACATTAAATTATTTAGATTTTGCTGACTGAGATTTGACAGTGTTTTCTGACATCCACCTATAGCCTTTAAATAAATCAGAATAGGAAGTATATGCCTTTTTTATTTTGCATTCTTGGTTTGTGTGTGTCCATAAGGAATAAGGAATGGTGGTGGCAGCTTCAAGGCGCATGCTTAAAACATGCTTAAGCTTATTCTCACTCTTGATGATTTGTAGCTCTTCTGTACATAGGATGATGTCTAAATAATTAACCATCATCAAAAACGGTAACCCCTACTTATTAACATTTAAAACCTTGATAAACTCAAAAATGCTTTACTTTTCATGTAAAAAAATAAAAATATCTATGTACCCAAAAAAATTAAATTATGTTTAAAATATTTTTTTTTTGGCCAAGCATAACATGTTCAAGATATCCCATGGTATCTGGGATAGCTGGGTGCAATACTAGAAGCTTTCACCGTGCCCCATATCTTGATAAAAATTGTGTCATTTTGATGTTATTATAACATGTTCGGCCTTTTGGGTTAAGGGTATTTACTAGTATATAGTGAGAATACTTCAACTGTTACACACTGGTAACCTACATCTCAGTTAAGAGCTTTGATTTAACATTGGAGTTTTGTATTCTTGAGTGAAGAAGGTAGTTTTAGATGGGTATCAATCAGTTTTGAAAGATTAGATGTTAGGCAGTTATTTCCTGAAATGATTTGATACCAAGTTGGCTTCATCAGTTCATTATGGATTTTTGTTGAAAAAAAAAATTAGGCAAAAATTTGAGTTGGTGTTGGTGTTAAGATAAAGTTTCGTTATGAGACTGGAGGAGTGTGCTTTAGGGATTACTGAGAATGTCTCTGGCAGTCTAAGGAGAATTTCCTCGAACTTTGGCAGGTTCAGAAATTCTGCAAGAATTTCACCTGCTCATTCCTACAATCCAGGACCAGGAGTCAATGATAATGACAACGGATTCTAAAGTGTGGTGGGTGGGGACATAACATTGTAAGACCGTTTGACAGTAAGCGGTGTAATATGATGTAATATGCTTCTGCATTTTTTTGTAAAGCACTGCAAAAATGTCTGCATCATATAAGTGTGTTAAATAAATCCCTGCCATGTACTGATGAGGACCAAAAGTCAGAAACAGACTGTCTGAATGTGGGGTTGATGTGGCTCTTTAAAATTTAAAGCTATAGACTTGCTATACACAAGCAGTTCTGGATGCTAGCCTGGCTTACAAGGTTAAAAAGAATAATTGCATATTCAGTAGTGGTGTATTGTGGGTAACCACAAATGTTCACTTAAAGCTGAATTATTGCAAGTTTACTTCTGTTGCAAATCACACAAAGCATTGCTTTTTAGTAGGATTGCTTTTCGGTCTCTTTTAGCCCCCTATACATTCCTAGTGGTTTGGGTCACCCCGAGCTGCTTGGTTACTCTCTTAAATACATTTTAAAATCTATAATTGTCACAAGCTGAGATACAATATTAGCAACAGTACTGCAATGTGCCCAAGTTTGGATTTATTTGACAGCTGGCTTCACCCCAATTCAGTCTGCCAAACACAATGTCATTATTATTTGCAGGTTTTAGCTAGGACTGTCTTGCTGCATCTAACCATCTGGATGATCATTAGTATGTACAGTAAATGGACATGTACACTAGTAACCTCTGATTGATTGCTCTACTCACTGTAGGTACCTGGCTGTCAATGGATTAAGTGTGTGTCTGAGAATTAACTGAATCTAAAATCAACATAAGATATCTTGGCCAATCTGGATAAAAGCTCTGTATTTTTATTCTAAACAATATTTTTAAAGCATTAACATACATTAAGCCTCCAGAATATAGACTTCTCCTTTTCCCCATTACCATATAATTTATAAAGCACTAACATATTCATCACCTTGGAGATAATTTTTCATCTTCTCTTTAAACATTTTTTTCAGCATTCAGCAATTGAAATAGTACTAGAAAAGTATGTGAGAAGGTAATAATAAAATTATTCTGAGGTTTTTTTTTCTTACTGGTGGCTTAAAAGGCAGTTTTATTGATAGGTTGTGAAAATATCACGTAGGAGAAAACTTAGGAGAAAAAGTAAATTGCATATGGCCCAATGTATGTTTGGGATGAATACATCATCAGCAAACTTAGCTTTGCTACAATTTCAAAATTTTTCATGACATTGTCAGATTTCCTCGAAAAGCATTGTATTTAAAGAGACACTGAAGCGAGAGAAAAAATTATGATTTACTGTAATGATTTGTATGTGTAGTACAGCTCAGAAATAAAACATTCAGAGCAGAGACATAAGTCTTATATTGTTTCCAGTACAAGAAGAGTTAAGAGACTCCAGTTGTTATCTATGCAGAAAAGCCATTGAGCTCTACGACTTTCAAAGTCGCAGAGAGCTCTGAATTCTATAGGTGGTTATCGGAACTGTCAGGCAAGGATTTTCTTTTTATCTGCCAGAGGACAGGTCAATAGTTCACAGACTGCTCTGTAAAAAACATTTAGCATGCTGAGTGTTGTGTAAAATGCACATATTAGAGAATGATGCAATGTTAGAAAAAACACTACATAACTGAAAATAAAAATATGAGAATATTTTCTTTGCCGCTAATCTTCTAGTAATTATCCGTACTACACAACCAATTCATTATATCATAATTTTTTTTTTCGCTTCAGTGTCTCTTTAATAGGGAATGCAAAATAAATGGTTTTACACAGTGAGAATATATAGAAATTTAGTTAAACCATTTATGATGAGTTTCAGGACAAAACTTAACTGTTTTCAGAGTTTCCATGGGAAGATGTGTCATGCAATACCTTTGCAGGCCATTTGCCAAAAATTGTTAGCTTTGTTTTGTTTTTTCAATTATGGTTACAAATAATTGGAAATGCCAAATTCCAAATCCACCAAAATTCCAAAATTTTTGTCATTCTAAAATAATTCTGAATTATGTAAATTCTGAGATTGCACTACAAACGTGCAACATTTTAATTTATTTCGGATATATTTTCACACTGACCATTAGGTTAAACATGTTTAATGTGAATCTCCCAAAAATATGTTCACAATAGGTTACAATTTTACTCTGAATAAAATGTAATTTCAAGTAACTTGTGGACTTCGATATGATATATGATATATGAGATATCGAAATGCCATCAATTCTGAATTCTGACTTTGGGTAGGAACACACATGCATTTTCCATAGCACATAAGGGAAAAAGCATATGCGGTTCTGCCTAGTGTGTTCCTATGCTTTCAACTAGAAAGCTAGAAACACTAGAGGTCAAATCCAATGCTACTGAAGACACAGAGACCAGGTGCATTGTGTCTGGTAGCACTGGATAAGGTAAAATGCTTTCATACCACTTCTACTGCCTGTATTCTGCAAGAGGACTTGGGGATAGAAGCTGGGTGACTCCTGGACAACCAGGAAATATGCTATGGGATAGGGAGAAGGGACCACTAGTAACCAGGTACACTATATGGGAGAGAAAGGCCACTAGACAACACCTGGTATGCTGCATTGTGGTGGGTGGGGGATCTCTAAACACCAGGTACGTTTTATGAGGGAGAATGGGGAGCAATAGACACCAGGTGATGCTGTATGGGGAATCAGGGCAACTAGTCACCAGGTATGCTGCATGGGGGAGGGAGACATCTAGACACCAGGTATACTGTATGGAGGAAGGATTGGGGCAACTAGACCCCAATTACGCTGCTGCATGGGGAAGGAAGTGGGAACCAATAGACTCTAGAGAATGCTATAAGGTGTAGGGAGGGGAGCCACTAGACCACCAGAGAAGCGAACCTCAACTAGGGTTGCTTTAATCTGGGTCCCACTTGCTCATTTTGCATTAGGAAAATAGTGTAATGGTAAGGTAATAAAAAAAAAATAAACAGTCATATCCTGAGTGGGTTAGAAGATCAATGGATTATTTTAATTTAATTAATTCTGTATATATAGCATCCCTAATAACAGGTATATTGATATGTATAAAGGAGAGGTACTCACAAACAAGGGTTGCAATACCAGCAACAACAGTATAAAGTACGTGAAGAAAGCCTGTCCTCGCTTAGGTCCTTTGATTTTCTAAAAAAGAGGCACCCCAAAAAAAGGATAAAACAATTGAAAAACATCTGAAAAGTAATGAAGATAACTTACCTCAATGAAGAATGCACCTTGTGTGAGGTAAACAAGTTTTTATACAACAATTTTAAATACAGTGGATTTTGGCCCGCTTCCTCAAGTCAAGTGACAGTGTGTTAAAAAGAAAAAAACTTTGCAGCAGCTAGGGTACCTGCAAGAGAACAGGGTGCCTCTTCCATCCCAGTGTAACTCTTATGCTCTGTAATGCTGGGCATACACGGCACGTTTCTGGATGCAATTATGTGCCGGATTGAGCCGCTGGCTCAATGCCGGCGCATCCCCGCTCGTCCGCGCGTGCGCACGGATCGATTCCCGCTCGTCCCCACCGCCGCTCTTATCAAGCGGCAACGAGCGGGAATCGGCGGGGATCGAGCGGGTAATCTATCCGGCAGGTCATTGGACCTGTCGGATATTATCAATCGAGCCCATCAGAGGCTCGATTGATAAGGAAAGAAAGTGCCGTGTATGCCCAGCATTAGTCCTCTCTACCCCTGGGTGTAGTAAAGATTAGGAACAAAAATATCCTAGCATGCAAATGTGCACTGATCCAGTAAGTGACTTAAATGTAGTCCTTCAACGGCTCTAGTTAATTATCTAACTGCCAGGTGACTGAGCAGCCGCTTCGGGCTTTTCCTGGTTTAGTCAACATTTGCATCATAGTTTTTGTTTTGTTTGGTTTTGTGCTCATCACTATTTAGTACCAAACAGCTTATCAGTTTTTCAAGTGTTATTAGTGATTCCATCTAGTATAGGGTTGGTTTATGTGAGTGATTCCTCTCCTGTGTGTGGTCTTCAGACTCCATTCGAAAGTAAATAAACATTAGCATGCACTGTATATAAGGCAGTTTCAACTCTAATTCTAATGGACAAAGAAGATGCCTTGGCAGTTATATGGAAAAGTAGTCTATTTATTCAAACCACCATCAGTCAAGCTAACTAACATTCATGGGAAAAATCCCTTCAGCTATTAGAAGAATAGACATTCCTCTGTAGGAGTGATGGAAGGTGAGATGTTTGTTGAAATCTACTTAATTCTTTTTTGGAATTATCATGGCCTGGGTAAATTAGAACCTTCATAGATATAATCTGTCTAGTTTGTGTTGTAGTTCAGATAATCTGCTTGGTACTGGGAAATAATACAAAGAGTGTGAAGGGGGTCAGTTATGCTACAAGTAACTGAGCAAACAATTTGTCCCTTTTTCACCACCTGGGGATGTTTAGATTAAAACTCAACTACAGCTGCCCTCTCACCTCACCCTCTCCCAGCTCTCAGAAAAAAAGCTGCTATTCCTCCTGTCTGAACCCCTAGCTGGCTGGCTACCAAGCTGCTTGTTATCATTTTATCATGGGTTGCCGTGATATTATGATGTTGCTGACTTTCATACATTATGATGAGGCTGATATCCTTTAGATGTCATGTGAGAAGTAGCAGTCTGCAGCTCTGCTTGAGCTTCACAAATGCTGAGCCTGTCTAGAAACCTCCAATGTAACAGACAGAGAGTAAAAATAATGGCGTACATGTAAACAAGACAGCTGTAAAAAAAAAAGGGTGTGGGGGATTGCTGCTAGTAGAATATTGGTAAAATTACCAATATTCTACTACCTAATTCCAGACCTCCTTCAGCGATGCCTAACCCTGAGACCTCCCTCTACCGATGCCTAACCCTAAGACCTCTCTCTACAATTGCCTAACCCTAAGACCACCCTCTACTGATGTCTAACCCGAAGACCTCCCTCAATCTATGCCTAACACTTACCCCCTCTTAACCTTAACCTACCACTCAGCAAAAATGCTGCAATTTGTGGCAAAAAAAGGTAAATTTGAGCACCCGGAGGTGCCCATTAAAATCACGGGTACCTGGAGGCACCCAACAGCGGGTGCCAAGGTATGCCGATGGTGTGAGTCCAAATTTCCCTTCTTTGCTACATATTGTGGCTTTTACAATAGCGTCTATGGCGGTGCCCTTTTTTCCATGAGACATCCTGCACCCTCTTTTAATGTTCCAAAATAATACTTTAGAGCTGAAGGCCCCCCTGGAAGTTGGTGGCTCAAGACATTTGCCCCTTTACCCATGTAGACCACCTAGCCAAGTTTATAATAATCATAAAATGAATGTACACAATGTCAATATTTATTATTAAGTGCTAGTTAAAAGTGGATAGCATAGTGGTTAGCACTCTCACCTTGCAGTGTTGGGTCCCTGGTTTGAATCCCAGCCAGGGTACTATCTGCACAGAGTTTGTATGTGAGCTCCTTGGAGGGACAGTTAGTGACAAGATCATATACTTGGTACAGCGGAGAAGATGTCAACACTTAATAATAATATTTGTATCTAAGTATATTAAATTAATGTGTGATTTTAGCTAAACGTTGTCCTCACCTGCCAGCATCTTGCAAGGTCGTTGATATTAGCTGTGCAAAACTTTGGAACTAGATGCTTAAATATCACAGCATCCATAACAAATCCATGAGTTGTAAACCCACCAGCCGTCAGTGAATGCCTCTTTTCACCTCACATTTTCAACATAGTTAATTTAAAGAAAATAGTGTAACATTATGCTAGGATGCACCTCGGCAGTTACAAAGCGCAGACAGTTAACATCATGTTCCTGCTGATGGAAGGTACATACTGTACCTCCACTGTATATATACAAGAAATCCTGTTTCCCATACAGATGAATTGGGGGTTTTTTTTGGGATCTACTGCCAGACAGCTGTCAAAACAAGCCAATCAATATCCATTATGTCATAGACATGTGCAATTAAAGGGAAAGCAAATATTTCTCATGCCTTATGAAACTGGCCTGCAGTGGGAAACGGGGTTTTCCTTACCTTCATATGTAAAAGCACTTTTAACTCTACCCTGAATAAGCATTATATCAACTTGTCTGGTTTCATGGATGTTAACATACCAAAAATACAGACGCGTTGCTCCAAAGAAACAGTTCAGGTGGTGTGAGTAAGATGTCTTAGGTATCTTTTACAGCAGAGAAAGATACTCCAAAACAGCACCAAACAATGATTAAGTAACTTGAATTCATATTTATAGAAACAAAATCTAAACAACTTTTAAAAACAATTAATAAACCACCAACAAGGGTGACAAAGTCCAGGTTCAGTCAATTCATTCAATATTTTAAACTTCATAATCCATTTACAAACAAAGTGTATCATAAAAAAAGAAATTGGACAAGCACCATACCTATGAAGAGGTTTTAGATGCCAAATGTAAAAGTAATAAGTAAAAACAGTAGCCTGTTATTGTAGGAGTTAGTGTGAAAACCCACTAGTGTGATAGGATGATTGTTGAGTTCTAAAAGGCAATAATATCACAATGGGATTTTGGAAATATATGGCATTATATAGCTACACTGTGACTCTTCACTAGTGTTAAATTTCAGGATATATTTTTTTTAATTTACAAGTATATTGAAAGGATTATAGGAGTTCTTGTAGCGGTATGAGCCCCCCTTGATTGAGATCTTCCCTTACATCATGTCCCTGGTAAACCTGTAGAGATCTGTAGATTAAATATGAAAACTGGTAGTCCTTGGTCCAGGAAATCAGGAACTCATAGCGTACATTGATATTTACCCCTAGGCACTATATTAACCTGAGGAAGCATGATAACACCTGTGAAATGCGTTGTTTAATCTGCCTACTTGATTGTTGTTTAGACTACTGTTTTCTACTAAAGAAGGTCCAACACTTACCTTCTTTTAAACAATTTTAACTTTTTTATATTTTTGGGTGCCTCTTTCCCTAAAGTACTGTTATTATATCTGTTAGGATTATCTCTGTTGGAAGGATAATGTTGTATGCTGTTGTAACTAATTATTTTTACTGGAGTGCGACCAGCTGGAAAAAACAAGCGGTATTCCCACAAGACCTGAGTTCTAATGTATCTACAGCGGTTGCTTTGGTTGCAACCTTAGTTTGTGAAGGAATACCCTTCCATTAACTTGCTATTCTATACCCTATAATGACTAAATACTTCACCATATTGGGCTCTTGGTGTTTCTGTGCTTTTTTTATTTTCATATATCATCTTATATAGACTGTCTGGGATCTCCTCAATGAATAAGATATAAGCTCGCCAAAATCTGACAAAAATCTCCCAAGTATGGCAACCTTGACATATTTTATAACAATTCATAACAGAACCATTATAAATCTTGTACACATGCTACAGAGCTTGGATAAGGTGGCTGCTCTGGGCCATTTTGGCTAAAAATGGCTAAGAATCTAACATGTTCGCATGCTCGATCTTCAAAAGTTGGAAATTGACAGTCATTTTTCTTCCCTCTACCCCACCCACAGGAAACCCTTCTATCATTTCTCCTTCCCTTTGCATAACAACAGTCCACAGCAGCCATATGTGTCACTCAGATGCAGCCAAATCATTTATATGTATTAGCTAAGAACTAGAAATGTTGATTGACTCCCAATCTCTATGGGCAACAAAAATAGTGTGTGTGTACACACACCCTAAGAATGTATTATAAATGTTTATCTTAAAATCCCAATATAGGATTTTGATCTCAAGGTATCATTTTCCCCATCTTCAAGAGTACAAAGGACTTAATATAATTTACGTAAAAAAATTGTTAAATACCGTATATACTCGCATAGAAGCCAAATTTTTCAGCACAAAAAATGTGCTGAAAAGTCCACCCCTCGGCTTCTATGCGAGTCAGCTGACTGTGCCCCCACTATGTCTGTCCTTCCCATGCCCGTAGCAGCGTTAGCACAGCAGTAAACAGACTGATGTTCCCGAGAGCCGTGCAGCATCGCAGAGAGCAAGAATCCTTTTGCTGTAACTTTCACTGTTTTTACTCCCCTCCCTCCCGACATGCTGAAGCCGGGAAATGTTCAGTGTCTTCTTGTATTCTCAATGCTGCATCCTCCGTGGCAATGCTGTGCTGTTATGTGCCAATAGATGTGTTTATGTGACAAGCGGCCACACGCTGTTATATTATGCCCGGATCTGTATACTGCCATGGCTGCAGCTCGTTATCATGAAGCTCTGATAGTGAGCTGCAGCCACAGTATACAGATCCGGGCATAATATAACAGCGTGTGGCCGCTTGTCACATAAACACATCTATCGGCACATAACAGCACAGCATTGCCACGGAGGATGCAGCATTGAGAGTACAAGAAGCAACTGTACATTTCCAGGCTTCAGCGTGTGTGGAGGGAGCAGGGTAATGACAGTCAAAGTTACAAGTAAATGCCGGGCTTCAAGAAACTACATCTCCCTACATGCTTTGCTGTCTTCAGCACATGCCCAGTAGATGGCAGCAGTCAGGAAGTCAGCTGTAAAGTGCACATGGAGATCAGACATGCAGAGGAGATGGAAGCAAAGTATTCATTGCAGACATGGGCTGTGTTTAGTTTACAAGGAAATGTTATATTCCCTGCTTGCAGCTTTGCAGATCCTGTGGGAAGTACTTTAGTGCCCTGGTGAGTCCAGCTTCACCTTACTGATTTGTCCTATGTCTATTGAGACTCATCTGCCATCATAGGGAAATGCACTTTAGTTAGCAACATTTGAGAGTCCAGACTCCAGGGTGTGGAAGATTTGTTTTGGGCAAAGTCCTGGTTGTCAGCAGGATTTGTGTCAAGAAGAGACTGGGAGCGAAGGAGATGTGAGGGGCAATTAGCAGAGACATGGATGCACATCTGACTATGGGGAGATCCTCTGCTTCATACTGGGGGCCTATTTGGCTTTGGGGAGGGGGGATGTCTCATACTGGGAGCACATCTGACTTTTTTTTTACTGGGTATTGGGATGCCTCATATTGGGGGCACATCTGGTTATTAATCCTGAGGCTATACTGGGGGGGGGGGGGCTTATATGCGAGTCAATCACTTTTTCCTAGTTTATGGGGGAAAAGTGGGTACCTCGGCTTATATGCGAGTCGGCTTATATGCGAGTATATACGGTACCTTTTTATCTTTTATCTACCTACTTTTTCTACAATCCCAAGCAGTGAAGTAAGATTCGGCATTCAGGATTACTGTAGCAGTAGTCCTCAAAGAGAGCGCTACATAATTTCCTTTAGGTTGCAGTACATATCAAATCATGTCAGATATAGTGGGAGGAGAACCTTCTCTGACAATAAAAAAAATATATATTTAGACACTTGTATAAGATAAACTAACCTTTGAGCTGAAATCTCCTGCAGATCTGCTTAAACAAAATCTTGCTGCTTGTAAAATGTTGCTTACCCAGTGCTAATAGACCACACTGCATAATATAAAAACAGCAAGGCCAAAGTAATGAGAAATGAACATATGTTCCCATAGTTGGTTCAGTTTTTCAATAAATTGTTTACTGTTCAAATATTAACCAAATGTGGAATTACTTTAATCAGCTGTGCAAATATTAGCTTTCCAGTCTCGTTTAAGAGTATCGTGAAAAAAAAATATAAAAAATATGCTGGCAAGACTGTAAAAATGACAAAATTGTATCTTGAAAGCTAAGATCAACATGTCACTGGAGCACAATAGCAGCATGTAATATTTGCTGTTTAACACACTGTGCGGTATTCGATAAATACTGTTTCCACATTGTCAAGGAATTATTAATTGCTGCCAAGGCAGGAGACTGTGTGAGCTTCCAATAATCTGACACAGAAACGGAGTTCAGTAATAAAGTAATGTTAATGTTATATTCACAGTAGGGTTTCAAAGTAGTGTAAATGTTTGTTCGCTCTCCATGTTTCAAACACTGTAGGTCATTCATAAAGTAGGAGAGGTTGAACTTCCCGAGACAGCTGGTGCAAGTTTTTACTTTAGACATTTTTTTTGCTGTTGAATTGGCAGGAGACAAACCTTCTTTGAAAAATAAATGTGTCTGACTGCAATCACGGATATTTTAATACTGCAAATTCTTGGCTAAATGACAGTATAGCATGGCTACAGAAAGAAAACATTGCCTTTACCTTTTCACCCTTTCAAAGTGTATATTCTCTCCTGAGCCTAAAGAAATTGATCCAAACTGGTGAACCAAAGGACCGTTTCTATAAACACTGGAGGATTTAACAACATATTACTTCATAGCAAAAATGTTTTTAGCTTCGAAATATTGAAACCGACGTACATCTGACTATGATATGTATGGCTTAAGTATAATCAATTACAGCTTAAATATTATCATATTTTGCTCAGTGCCATAACCCCTACAGTTAAAACAGCAAATGATTTATGTACATATGTAAGTATATCAACATTCTCTTGTCACAAGTTAGAAATATGCTCTGTAGAAAGAATCTTATGTCTTCATCATTCTTAACATCAAGTATTATATTATAAACTGAAATCCTCAGAAGCTAGTGGCAAACGTTAAGAGATTATATCTAAGAGAAACAGTTAATAAGGAACGGAACTCCAGTTTTCTAGAGAATCTCCCATACACATTCCTGCTTCTCCTCTGAATAGCTTCACTTTAAAACTTGGAAAAATAATTCATTTTAATTTTTTATCATTTATATAAATAATTATTAAATTATAAACTTTAATCTGATGGAAAAAGACAAGAGGCAATATCTGACAGGCAAAAAAGTGAAAGTAAAAAAGTTTTCTTGGAACTCCAAACTCCTTGAAAATCTCCAATACACATTCCTCGTACTTCCTCGATTAGGTCAGTTTCAGGAAATAAATACAGTGTCTCACAAGCTCGGGATACCTCTCACTTTTTTTTGTAAATATGTTACTACATATTTTCATTGGACAACACTGGAAATATCACACTTAGATACAATGTAAAGTGCCGTTTATCAGGGCCGAAGATAGATCATCAGTGAGGGGAGGCTGGGGCGGGGCTTAGAGAATTCCAGGGCCCTACCAGGGGGGTTCTACCATGAACCACATGAAGGCACTTATCAGACACTTGGACAGAGCGGCAAGCTCTGAGGGGATGCTTGCTGGTATAATCTTTTCATTCAATTGCAGCACCAGCTTTCCGTTTGTCACAGAGACCTCTTGACCTCCCTCCTAGTGAATGCATCTTCTCATCATTATTCACTTCAGTCTCCACCCTCCCCACATGGAGCCAGTGTTGACTGCAAGAGTAAGTTATCATCTTGGAACTCCTGTTCACATTTGTTCAAGTTTATTTTACTATGGAGGTCTTTTGCTCTCTTTCAGCCCCTTACACACCCCTAGGAGTTCTGGTTCACCATAACCTTGCTGGGCAATCTGTAACATTTGTACATGTGATTCTCAGGGGTGAGCCTGGGTTGCCTGGCACCTGGGTGCAAGATTTTCTCTGGTGCCTATGGGAGTGGTTAAATTAACCGCGCCCAACCACATAACCACACCCATGCCCTGCCTAATCACACCCACACCTTCCACCTCTTTACGCATGCATGTGATACCCCATTCCTACCCCTCTTCCATGGGCTTGCTCCTGGCTGGCTTTGGCTTCCTGCGAGTCTACTAGTCTCTGGACTGACTCAGGCTGAGAGGCTCTGCGAGTGCGACGCAGTCACACACTGCGTATTTATGGCTGCCTGCGGCCACCCTACTCTCGCTCGCTGACGTCGGCTCCTCCCCCCTGCCAAGCCCAGGGTGGGCTGCCTGTATCTTTCCCGTTGCGCCACACAGCCTGCCAGTGTTGCCAACCTTTCACGTTATTTTTTACTGACAAATACCTAAAAATTTACTGACAAAAGGATTATTTTTACTGACAAAATTTCCCCACTAAATGCACATAAGAGACAGCTTTTCCCCATGTAAATGCACATAACAAGAGACCGCATTTCACCAGTAAATGCACATAACAAGAGACCGCTTTTCACCAGTAAATGCGCATAACAAGAGACTGCTTTTCACCAGTAAACACACATAACAAGAGACTGCTTTTCACCAGTAAACGCACATAACAAGAGACTGCTTTTCACCAGTAAATGCACATAACAAGAGACTGCTTTTCACCAGTAAATGCACATAACAAGAGACTGCTTTTCACCAGTAAATGCACATAATAAGACAGATTTTCCCCAGCAAATGCACATAATGACAATCAGCCAGTGTCCCCAGAATATATAGCCAGGGATATATGTCCCCAGTATATGTAGGTAGGGGTATATGTCCCAGGATATGTAGGCAGGGGGTATATGTGCCCAGGATATGTAGCCAGGGGGTATATGTGCCCAGGATATGTAGCCAGGGGGTATATGTGCCCAGGATATGTAGCCAGGGGGTATATGTGCCCAGGATATGTAGCCAGGGGGTATATGTGCCCAGGATATGTAGCCAGGGGGTATATGCGCCCAGGATATGTAGCCAGGGGGTATATGCGCCCAGGATATGTAGCCAGGGGGTATATGTGCCCAGGATATGTAGCCAGGGGGTATATGTGCCCAGGATATGTAGCCAGGGGGTATATGTGCCCAGGATATGTAGCCAGGGGGGGTATATGTGCCCAGGACATGTAGCCAGGGGGTATATGTGCCCAGGATATGTAGCCAGGGGTATATACCCCTGGCTACATATCCTGGGCACATATACCCCCTGGCTACATGCCCAGGATATGTAGCCAGGGGGTATACGTGCCCAGGATATGTAGCCAGGGGGTATACATGCCCAGGATATGTAGCCAGGGGGTATATGTGCCCAGGATATGTAGCCAGGGGATATATGTGCCCAGGATATGTAGCCAGGGGGTATATGTGCCCAGGATATGTGGCCAGGTGGTATATGTGCCCAGGATATGAGGCCAGGGGGTATATGTGCCCAGGATATGTAGCCAGGGGGTATATGTGCCCAGGATATGTAGCCAGGGGGTATATGTGCCCAGGATATGTAGCCAGGGGGTATATGTGCCCAGGATATGTAGCCAGGGGGTATATGTGCCCAGGATATGTAGCCAGGGGGTATATGTGCCCAGGATATGTAGCCAGGGGGTATATGTGCCCAGGATATGTAGCCAGGGGGTAATATGTGCCCAGTATATATAGCCAGGGGGTATATGTGATCAGTATATGTAGCCAGGGGGTATATGTGACCAGTATATGTAGCCAGGGGGTATAGGGTACCCGTTTAGGTAGTGTGTGACAGGAGTGACAGGAGCGCACCCAACCCTCCCCTCCCGCCGATGCTGCCGCCGCTCCCCCCTCACCTTGCAGCAGCTTCAGACCTCAATCAGCGGGCGACCCGACCAGTAAGAAGGCGCCGGACACACCCGCTCTATGCGGAAGTGATGTCACTTCCGCATATCAGTGCGGCGTGCTAGGTCCTAGCATCCGCCCGCCTGATCGAGGTCTGACGCGGCGGCACCGGCGGCTAGAGGGAGGGAGGGAGGGAGCGAGCGGCGGCCACAGGGGGAGAGCGGCGGCCACAGGGGGAGAGCGGCGGCCAGGCGGCGCCTCTCAGAGGCAGGTGCCTGGGTGCCTTGCACCCGCCCAGGCTCGGCCCTGGTGATTCTAGTATTGTGTAGATATTGGCAATTGAATGGAGACCAAACTATCCAGAGCAGAGAAAGATGT
This sequence comes from Hyperolius riggenbachi, assembly GCF_040937935.1. Lineage (NCBI taxonomy): Eukaryota > Metazoa > Chordata > Amphibia > Anura > Hyperoliidae > Hyperolius > Hyperolius riggenbachi. The sequence goes on from NC_090646.1 coordinate 425,990,366, forward strand.
AACTGATCTCCTTGCTGACTGTTTACAGCTCTGAACCAAGTTGATAACCAGAGTTTTGCTACAAGAAATTCATCAGGACAGGGAGACAGTGAGGAATTCTGCCTGTGTGTGAGGTATGCATGTAGTATGTCTTTGTATTTAGTCTAGACAGTATGTACATTATGTAATTCCCCAAAAGCTCTCTAGTGTGCCCCAGACCTTACAGATGAAAGATGAAAAGCGGGCACAAGAGTGCCCGTGTGTTCAGGCATTTAAACAGAGGTTTTCTGCAGATTGTGATCTGGCATGAGGGGGCCCAGTAGTTTTTCCCAGTATGGGGCCCAGAAATTTTTGAAGGCGGCCCTGCCATTTATACTGTAGAATCCAAATTTTTCAGCACAAAAAATGTGCTGAAAAGTCCCCCCTTTGGCTTACACATGAGTCAGCAGACTGGGTGTAATTTGCCATGTCAGAGTCAGTGATGTGTCTGTGTCAGCTCTTACCACTCTCTGCAGGCAGCCTCGGGATCCCTGATATTGTAAGCGTCTGGGCGGCTTGGTATGCTGCTATTATCAGTGCACGGATCTCTGACTCCTTCTCACAACATTTTCTGTGTTCACAAGCAAGGTGCAGCAGTGTATTAGAGTGGCTGAAATGATTGGGATTCTCCAGTCACCTAGCAATCGCTGTCCCATACCTATGACTAGAGATGGCGTGAATGGTTTGACGGTGAACGGTTCCAGGCAGACTTCCGGGTTTCGCAATCGTGCTTTACCGGACGTTCGATTCGCCCCCATAGTGCACCATTAGGGTCAACTTTGACCTTCTACATCACAGTCAGCAGGCACATTGTAGCCAATCAGGCTACACTCCCTCCTGGAGCCACTCCCCCCTTATAAAAAGCAGGCAGCGCCGGCCATTTTACTCACTCGTGTGCCTGCAGTAAATAGAGAAGGGACAGCTGTAGCTGCAGACTCTCTCATAGGGAGAGATTAGTTAGGCTCTTGTAGGCTTCTTGGCTTGCTCCTTGCTGATTCTTATTGCTAAAATAGCACCCCACAACAGCTCTTTTGAGAGCTAATCTTGTTCTTGTGATCTAGTTTTTTTTCTCGGTGTGTCCCACTGACACTTTTGTTGCATAGACTGCCTTGATAACTCATACTGTGTGTGCCACTGCCAGGCTCAGCACATTCAGTGACTACCTGTGTGTGTGACAGGTGCACATTACCTATCACTGCATATACCTGTTGTTCACTGTGCACCCACCCACCTACGTGAGCACACGCAGTGTCACTGTGCCTGTCCGCTAAATGTCTGTGTGTGACAGGTGCACATTAAAATACCCATTACTGCATATACCTACCTACCTGTTGTTCAAAGTGCACCCACCTACCTACATGAGCTGAGCACACGCAGTGTCACTGTGCCTGTCCAATACCTGTCTGTGTGTGACAGGTGCACATAGTATTACCCATTACTGCATATACCTACCTATCTGTTGTTCACAGTGCACCCACCTACCTACATGAGTTGAGCGCACGCAGTGTCACTGTGCCTGTCCGCTACCTGTCTGTGTGTGACAGGTGCACATTGTAATACCCATTACTGCATATACCTTCCTACCTGTTGTTCACAGTGCACCCACCTAGCTAGGTGAGTTGAGCGCACGCAGTGTCACTGTGCCTGTCTGTTACCTGTCTGTGTGTTTGCAGTCACTGCATACCTTTCACTGCATCTATGACTGCACATTGTATTATACCTGGCAGTCAGTGCATACCTTTCACTTGAATGGATGGCAGACTTGCCCTCCATAACAGATTCCCATTACAGGTAGTACAGTCTATCAGTGTCATATACAGCAGGGCCTCGAAAGTCCTCCTGTATTGTTATTTTTGGTCACTACCTCGGGACGTGCACGCCATGCCTGCTGCCTTCCTTGGATGTGTGGTAGCCATTCCTGCTCCTTTGCCCACAGCGTGCCTGCTGCCCACCTTGGATGTGTGGTGGTGGTAGCCATTTCTTAGGCTCCCACTCCGGACTGGAATCAAACCAGGATTCCCCGGCCATTACCAGTGGTCACTCACAATGGCAGACTTGCCCTCCATAAAAGATTCTCATTGCAGGTACTGAACAGCAAGCAGAACAAGTATTTAAAAAAATAGATGTAAGCTTTAACAATGGTAGAGAAAGAACCATTGAAAGTTGATAAGGCAGTCAAACATTACCTGATATCACTGAGGAAGAGCAATCTCGTCATGGTGCGCACCAGTCCAGCACGGCCGTCACTACGTAAACAGCTGTTTGCGGTGCGTTACACAGTGAGTTTGGTGTGTCAGTGTGAAGCAGTACTCTAATTACACTCCCTGATTGATGTATACACATGCAAGATGTTTTAAAGCACTTTAAACCTGCAATTTAGCATTCAATGTAATTTCTGCCCTTAAAACGCTGCTTTGTGTCAAATCCAGATTTTTCCCTGGAACTTTTGGCGTCTATCCCACTCCGTCATGCTCCCCTCCAGGTGTTAGACCCCTTGAAACATCTTTTCCATCACTTTTGTGGCCAGCATAAATGTTTCTAGTTTTCAAGGTTCGTCTCCCCATTGAAGTCTATTTCGGTTCGCGAACGTTCGCACCGAAAATCAGAGGTTCTGGCCATCTCTACCTATGACGCCATTTAGTGACATCCTGAGAAACAGCAGGTGGAAACAGGGAAATCCCGATCGTTTGAGCGGAATCAGTTGAAAAGGGTTCCTGAGCCATCTGTAATAAAAGAGCTCCTCCATAGAATTCAATATTATTTCTTCAAATATGGACTACAAGGTGGTGAAACGGGCTCCCGAGTTTTCTTTCGGCTACAACACGGTTTTCGATTCAGCTACAAAAGGGTGCCCATTTGTAGCCCATATTTTTCATTTGGCTACAAGGTTTTTGATTCAACTACAAAAGGGCACCCCTTTGTAGCCCATATTTTTGATTCAGCTACAAGGTTTTCATCTACAAAGCTTTTGAGTCTGCTACAAAATGGCACCCTTTTGTAGCCCATATTTTTGATTCGGCTACAAGGTTTTTGGCTACAAAGTTTTAGATTCTGCTACAAAAGGGTGCCCCTTTGTAGCCCATATTTTTGATTCAGCTACAAGATTTTTGATTCTGCTACAAAAGGGCACCCTTTTAAAGCTGATATTTTTTTATTTGGGGGTGCAGGAGGGGGCTTTAGGATAAGGCATCATAAGCAGGGGGGTCTTAGGGTTAGGCACCACTAGGCAGGTCTTAGGATAAGGCACCACCAGGGGAGGGTTCTGTATGAAAGTAGGGAGAAGTTAGGTCATAGTAATTACCAGGGAGGTCTTAGGGTTAGGCACCACCAGGCAGGGTCTTAGGGTTAGGCGCCACCAAGTGGGGGTTATGGTTAGGCACCACCAAGGGGGGTCTTAGGGTTAGGCACCACTGGGGGGGTTAGGGTTAGACATCACCAGCGGAGAGTTCTGTGTGGGAGTAGGGAGAAGCTAGGTCATAGTAATCGCCAGGAGGGGTCTTAGGGTCAGGCACCACCAGGGGGGGTCTTAGGGTTAGGCACCACCAGGGAGGGGTTAGGCACTACCAATGGGGGCTAGGGTTAGACACCACCGGGGGGGAGGTCTTGGGGTTAGGCACCACCAGCGGGGGTTAGGGTTAGGGGAGGGTTCTGTGTGAGAGTAGGGAGAAATTAGGTCATAGTAATCACAGGGGCCGTCTTAGGGTTAGGCACCATCAGGGAGGGTTTAGGGTTAGGCACCACCGTGAGTGTTAGGGTTAGGCACCACCAGGGGGGTCTTAGGGTTAGGCACCACCAGGGGAGGGTTCTGTGTGAGAGTAGGGAGACATTAGGTCATAGTAATCACTTTTCTTGGCTATATCCAGAGCCCTTTTATAGCCAAACAAATTTTGCCTATAACAGCTTTTTGGCTACACCATGCACCCTTTGTAGCCGAACTTGGCATATGGACTACACCAGGCATCCTTTGTAGCCGAATTTGGCATTTGGGCTACACCAGGCGCCCTTTGTGGCCAAATTTGACATTTTGCCTACACCAGGTGCCCTTTGTAGCCAAATTTGGCATATGGATTTTTTCTTCTATATCAGGAGCACTTTTTTCCAGGAGCCCTTTTCAAATGTACACAGACTAGCCTGTGAAAAGGAGTCGGGGATCCATGCACTGATAATAGCGGCATACCAAGCCGCCCAGACACTTGCAATATCGGGGATTCCGAGGCTAGCTGCAGAGAGTAATAAGAGCTGACACAAGCAAATTACTGACTCTCACAGGCATTTGCCAGCTAATGGCAAGTTATACACAGCATGTCAGGATTCCAATTGACAGCTAGAGGTGAGGGACTCTGGAATCATTGTACCAGTACTACTATGCATGTTAGTGTGTCCCACAGCCAGTTGTGAGTCTAATTTTGTGGAAATAAGTTAATCACCGCTGATTATTGGTTTTATGGGGGGGAGAGGGCTTTTCGCATACTGTTGATGACTGTATATTTTAATGTTGTTAAGTGTTTATGGAGACGGGGGGGCTGCCTCATACTGTGTGCAAATCTGTCTATTTATACTGTGGAGGGGTGATACTGGGGAGGGAGTTATACATGAGTCAATCGTTTTTTCCTGGTCTCTGAGGGAAAAGTGGGTATCTTGGATTATACGTGGGTTGGCTTCTATGCAAGTATATATGGTAGTCAGTGTATAGCTTGTAAACTGTAAATTTGCTGTCCAAAAAAAATAACTCAACACAAAAGCCATTAATGTCTAAACCACTGGCAATAAAAGTGAGTATGCGCCTAAGTGAAGAATGTCAAAATTCTGTCCAATTGGACATTTTCCCTCCCTAGGATCATGTTGCTCATTAGTGTTTAAAGGTCTCAGATGTGATTGGGGAGCCAGTGTGTTAAATTTGTTGTCACACTTTCTCATCTTGATCACTGGAAGTTTAACCTTTTCAGCGGTAAGCCCAAGCTGAGCTCGGACTAAGCCGCCATGGAGGACTTCTCAGCCTCTGGTGGGCCGATTTGCACGCTTTTTGCTTTGTTACACACAGCTAGCACTTTGCTAGCTGCATGTACAAGCCGATCGCCACCGCTCCGTGCCAATTCGCCACTACCCGCTGCGTTAGAAGGCACCCCCTTGCACAGCCTGGCCAATCACAGTTCATTGAGGGAACAATGAATAGCAACATGTACTGTCACATACTGAAACATAGCATGATCCTCTCCCTTTGGAAACTGGGCAGCTGGGTGGTATTCCAACATGATAATTACCCAAAACACATGTCCAAGATGACCACTACCGTGCTAAAGAAGCTAAGGATAAAGGTGCTTGACTGGCAAGCATGTCTCCAGATATAAACTCTATTAAGTATCTGTGGGACATGTTCAAATGCAAAGTGGTGCTCAAGTCAGTTAAAACCCCAGCTGTTGGCACTTTACCATCATAGACCTGAAGAAAGCATATGCAGAAAGAGGCGAAATAGGATGGCCGGTAATTTAGGTGCCTGGTAAAGCCACTTGTAGAATAGTGATAATGTGACCTGATTCTACTATTGGGTGCTAGCTAATATCAATAGTAGAATATCTGTAATTTTACCAATATTCTATTATTGCTTTACCTAACCTTCCTCTTACACCATCCCTTCCTTTACCTACTCCTAATGCTAACCTACCAATTATCTACTCCCAACACTCACCCTTCTTTCCTACTCCTAACGCTACCCTACTGACTATCTGCTCCTAACACTAACCCCCGCTGAAAATCAATGCATTACTTACCCCTGCCACCACTATTTGTTGCTCTACAGCAATCTATGCCATCCTTCTACCACATTTTATAGTCTCCCACCACTCCCTGGGGTACCCCTTTGCTGAAGAAGTAGGACAGCCCCCAGAAAATTCACATTTTCCACCATATATATGAAAATGTGATATCTCCACTGTGATATCTCCAGTGTGGTCTGATGAAAAGATATAATAAAATATGTATCAGAAAGTGAGATTGTGTTCTCACTTTTGTGAGATAGTGTACTGCTATCATAAGGTATTCTTAGACAGTGTAGCGCATTATTCCCATTCATCTTTGCCCTGGTAGGAACCCAACTGCATGGCTGTAAATAATAATCATCTTTTTTAGACATCTTATTAGTTAAAGGACCTCTATTGAAGAAAAATAAATAAATATATATATATATATATATATATATATATATATATATATATATATATATATATATGTACACATACTTCTAAGAAGTGCATTTCTCCCAGTAAAATACAAAATGGTCACATAGTCTGACAGCAGCATGTATGGTAATTGTATCAAAGCTGATGTGATTGTTTGTATTAATTACTGTCATACTTGCACTATATAATGAAATAATACTACTACTAATAATAATAATGTAAGCTTTGCTGCTGCCAATAATAATACTGGGTAATATGCATAATTACACAAATAATATTCAGCTTGGTTAGCTTGCATGTATCAAGTTTAACACATATTTGTAATAAAATGTGTTAGTTTTGCTGAAAAGATTTAATGTGAAAACCCTGTATGTCTCACAAATTTACAGCTGGATAATCTCTACAGAGAATTGTTATCCCATTCTTCTTGAAATGGTGTAATAAAAAAACATTCATAATACATTAAATCATTTATGAACCTGACACACAGATGTGATGATATATAATCTGTAGTCAGCACTGGATAAGTATGCAACGTACTATTTTATTTGTGTACAAATTAAAAGCAAAACATATCAAGCAATAAAATAGAATGTCAAACTAATTAGTGTTTTAAGACAAATAAGTTAATAAAAACAATATCAAAATAAAACTAACAATTCAAAGTAATTAAAAGTAAAGTTAATGTAAGGTGAGAGTCTGGCCTTTCCTGTTGGCCATTGAGACCTACGATCATGCAAAGTACCTACAGGAAGTCGACTCTTTAGATGTGGAAGAGGTTTGGCCAATCTCGACTTTCTCCAGGAAAATTCTAAATTTGTGTAATATTTCTGCTTTCTATGAAACTACTGTTTATTTTGACTAAAATCTAAACAGCAGTTCTATGGTTATGTATTTGTTCATCATTTTCTTAAAAAGCTTATTAGTTCTTTATATGTAGCAAAGTTGTGGTTTTGTGGTCACTGGGGCCGCAGTTGGCAGGTCTCTGCAAAGTGTTGTCATCTCTGTCTCTTAATCAGCACCAAATATGCACGGGCTAGCTGTTATCTGGGTTCGACAGGGTCCATTATGATAATTTGGTGCCTTATTATTTCTACTTTCAGAGCCTAGAAAAGGAATAAAAGTAACAGTCCCAGTGCCTTTTGTTCCAGAACTCACATGACTGCATCTTACCAGAATAATTTAAGGTGAGGAGAATTTTCTTTAAATTACACATTGTTTAGCAAAAGTCAAAGCTGTGGCTACTATGGGCGAAAAGTTCAGGCTGAGGTCAATTGAAAACTGGACTGCAGATTTTTGCCACTGATACAATGCAGCCACTTTTGGTTGACATTTTTTTAGTCTGGCAATGCAGCTTTTGTATGGTCAATATTCTTGCCACAGTTTTCAGTTCTAAATGGCTTACTTTTTGTGTCAAGCAATCATCTATTATGGAGCCAAAATGCCTGACATTCAAGGTAATGAATGGTGAGCACTGATTAGAATTATCAGTTAGGGTTAGGCATAAACTTGCAGGGATAGTAACAGCAAGAGGCTAGCTTTTTCATTTTTAGAATGATAAGTTTAGGCCTGGCATTTGTTTTGGGGTCTTTTATGAATTTCAATCCAAACCATGGACCTTTGGGCTGTAATCAAAATGAAAAATTAACAGTGTTTTATTATATGTGATCAGGGGATAGAGTGGGCTTTCCCATAATGCCTACCTCTCCCATGCTGCCCTGGTCCATTGATAGGAAGTGCAGGGATGTATTTTCTTCATCCTTGTGGTGGCAGATATCTGAATGGATGCCCACTGTTTTACCTAGTCATTACCTAATAATAGCTGAATACATACTCCAGACGCATCCATGCAAAAAGGGCGTCTGGGAAAAAAGGGCGTGTGGTGTAAATTATAAGCGCTAACAGCGTTTATAAAAAATATTGTGTTGTATTTCGTTTACAAAATGTTTTACAAATTGAAAACCTTTAATAATGTCTATGAAAATGCAAATTGTGAATACAATAATCTTCCCTGTTTTAAAAGTAAAACTTATACTATTGTTAAAAAACAATAATATATGTATAATCGTTATAATTGTATAATATTGTGTATAACCTTCATTTATCGTTTCTTCATGTTATAAAATTTGAAAATATTGTTTATAACATTGAAAAAGAAAAGTATGTTTGTAATTACTCTAGTAAAACATTAGTAAACGTTTTACTACAACTAAACCTAACCCTACTCTCACACGGAACCCTCCCTCTACCTATCCCTAACCCTAAGACCCCCCCCCCTGGTGGTGCCTAACCCTAAGAACCCCCTGGTGGTATCTAACCCTAAATCCCCCCTGGTGGTTCCTAACCCTAAGAAACCCCCTGGTGGTGCCTAACCCAAAATCTCCCCTGGTGGTGCCTAACCCTAAGACCCCCCTGGTGGTGCCTAAACCTAAGACCACACTGGTGGTGCCTAAACCTAAATCCCCCCTGGTGGTGCCTAACGCTAAGACCCCCCTTAGTGATTGCTTAAATACGATAGATATGTTTAATATATTTGTAAACGTGATTCGTCACGGGTGAATTTTGTAAACTTAAATTATTACAAGCTCAGTTTGAAAATGTTATAAATCTCCGGGCGCCATTTGAAAACGTTAAAAATGTTAAACAATATTTAATATGGTAGTGAATGGCAGGGCCCTTTTTGTCCACTTACCTCATGCGCATGCCGCCCACATTTTCTGCTTCCACTCCAGACGTGTTTGTTCATACAGGAATTATGAAATTACAAAAACATTTCTGGGTATTAAAATATCTAAAGTAATAATTAAGTAATATAAGACTATTAAGGCACACGCTTAGGGCACACGCTGCTACACAGATTTAGTATGTGTTGAACAAATATTTATTCTTACACCCAAAACTTCTGTGTTTTGAAAATGTATGATAGTTTTTCCCAAGTAACATAGCACTACGACTTCTAGTAGTGCACACTCACAAACATATGCATTAACAGGGCTGGTGTACTTAGCAACTGCTTACTCTTATACAAAAAATATCTGCACTTTAAAATATTTATATTCGTTTTTCTTCAAGTACTCCATTGCTTCTATTACTGTTACTCTTAAACAAAAAAAAATGGTGTTTTAAATGATATATTTTACATTTGATGATTCTGTTAGTTCGCATAATGACCAGTTATTTTACAAAGTAAAAAATATGAGCAGGTAATGTGATAAAAGATATGCAGTTATTCATTTTAACTGGTTATTTTCATAACAATCAAACTCTCTTGGTTTAAGTGATAAATTGTTAAGTTTAGAAATTATAGTGTTTTTGTTAAAGCTTAGAAAATAAACATATATGCAATGTTTTGTTCACTGAAAGTACATTTCATCCTTACCATTTGTAAACAAACAATCTTCTACTTGTCAGAACATGGCAAACCATCCTGACGTTTTGAAGTACAAAGCAAACCATGCTCTCTTGCATCCGCGTTTTGTCGGAAGGCATTTTTTCCTTATAATTTCATCTCTTAGACCATCAACCACCTGTGGCTGATGCCATGCACAACTGAGACCTGGAACCCACTAGAGCGATTTTTTGAGCGTTTAAGGAGCACTTTCAATTGCTAGCGATTTCCCTAAACGCTCTGCTAAGTAAATGGATGGGACAGATTCCACTAGAGCGATTGTGATTAAGCAAATCACAATCGCAAGGCATGCAGCATTTTGGGAGCATTTTTATTCTAATGAATTGTATAGGAGCATAGAAATTACTCCCAAAATCGCTTGCAAAACGCTATCACAAATCGCTAGCGATTGCGATAGTGCTTTGAGCTTTTTAGTGGGTTCAAGGCCTAAGACAGGTTGAAACGTGCATAAAAAGTGAGATTTAACACACTAACAGTAGGTGCTGGATATTATTCATGATAACGCATTAATGTGATTAAGTCTTTAAACCATTAATCATTTATCAAATTACCTGGAAGTGGTGGTTGTTATGCATAATAGCCAGTGATTATGCATAATACTTGGCAATTATGCATATTAACTGGATTTATCAACATTAACATATATAGTTTGTGTTTTGTAGGTGTAAACATAGCATTGCACTGGGGTTGATACATGCACAAATACATGCAAAATAGTATTGTATGTGTGAACAAACATTTTTACCCTGAAAAAAAAACTATGCTTTACATAAAATTCTTGTTGTGTAGGTGTGCACATAACATTACATTTGGGAGTGGTATACATACACACTTCAATATTAGTGTGACAACTGTTGATCAGGAGTTGCATATTTTTTCCATTATGAGAAGAGCCTTCTAGCCCAGCTCTCAGCTACACTGACTAAACCCAGCTCTCTGCCACACTGACTTAACTAAGTTCTTTGTGGGTACTAGTCTTTGTACAGGAATCAGCAACCAAGGGTCTTGTACATAAATTTCAAATGCATTTTTATTGTACCTACCAATAAAATCATACATTTCCCCAGTTTTAATATTGCTTAGAGGCATTTAACTAACTATAGTCTACACGTATTTTGGATAGCTGTCCAAAGTTGAGATCTAAGTCCCACAGTTCAGAACTATGCTCATAGATTAACTGGCTTCCAACAGAATGAGTCTACCATGCATGTATTACAGTGGTGGGAAGTTGTATTGTAAGTTCCCTGGGGCAATGAGAGATGTTACTGGTTCAAAGTTCTCCATAATACACTGAGGATTATGTGAATCCATATGAATTAGGTAACTTAATACTTTTACCTTTACAAAAGAATGAACAGGATTACTATTATTAAAAACTAAGATGCAACGGTTTCTAGCATAGTACATTACTATCTAAAGGATCATTTTGGGATTTTCCTAAAATATTGATGTATGTTTCTTGTTGGGCTAAATCAATGTTTCTTTTTCCCTTTAAATATGAAAAAGAAAGATATCAATATCTGCAGACTGCAGAGTTATACCAAGCTGGGGTTTTATTTCCATTGAAACACAGTGAATAACATTTTATTGAAAAACATAGGATTCAAATAATTTACCGGCATTGTTGAAGTTCCAAAGTCAGATCAATACAGATCCTTTAAAGTTATATTTATTTCCTGGTGTCAGAAAGAAAAAAATCGTCAAAAATCGTCTCAGTATAAGAAATGTCCAACTTTTAGCTACATTTTCATTAATCAAAGAGAGAATGGTTTTAGCAAAATTATAATAGTTACAGGAAAGAGTTAGAACAAATAAAATATACACATTGGAGATTCTGTTTTGAAATATGCAGAAAAGTTGTAATTATTTAGGAAACTTTATACATGCATTATTATAATTAGAATAATGAAATGTAACTCACATAACTTCTGAACAGACCAATAAATATGAAAGTCCAATAACTGAGTGTTCTGAACACAGATGATAATGTGTTTTACCACTTCTATGCAGTATGAAGGCCTACAAATTTTAAATAATTAGAACAGATTGTGTAGGTGAGCTCCCATACTCCATAGAAGTGGTCACATTGACCAATCAAGATTGGATGTGTGTAATAGGCTTTACTGTAGATACAGATGGAACCCTCTTTAGAAAATATTCAAGCATATCCATTTGCCACAGTTCTTGATTCACTTACAATATAATTGGTGTTAGGCTGCTTTTCCACTTGCAAGGGCAATTGCAAGTTTGATTGCACTTGCAAAAGCTTCTTTTTCCACTTGATGCAAGTTGCGACATGAACGTTTGGGAGTGAAACGCGATCGTCCCATTAATAATTATAAAAGTTGGACAGGGCGCTCTACAGTAGATAATTAGGGCTATACTCGACCTTCAGATGAACAATATAAAACATGATAAACATACATTAGACATGACAGTAACCATATCTAAATGGCCATATGATAATGTCCCTGATGTTAGAGTCAAATCACAGTCCACAGGTTTCTTCCTCCAGACCTCTTTAGTATATAGATAATTTTCAACAGTTCCTGAGTGTTATAGTAACAGTATACGCTCACCAGATTCCACAGCTGCCCTTCTCAGGATCAGCAAACACGCTTCTGGACCAAGCCAGTATTATCTCGATGTCCCAGCCTTTTCCTCCTCAGTAAGCCATACAGACATAGGAGATAAAAAAACTCCAATAGTGTGATACTGTATACTTTAAATCTACTCCAATGCACCAGTGCACCCAAAGGTATAATATCAACACCCTGTGCTTCACTGTGCTCCACCACCGGTTAATCAATAAAGCCTCTCACCACATGAACTGGCTGACCCAGCACAGACCAGCATCAATCACTTTTGCCGCTTGCATCAAACTTATATTTCCGTTGACAGCTTTCCTGGAACTCAAACAGGGCCAAACATAGTGTAAAATCTTCTTTTATTAAAATGATTAAAACGTAGTGCACTTACAATGTAGTAGAATCAAAATGCGCATATAAAATCCTTATGAGCTCTTCCAGCGTCCCTCGCTCCTTAGGCCACGCCCAACTAGTTTCGTCCTATGACTCATCAGGGGCTCGGGCCAATAGGAGCGAGAGGACGCTAAATACTTATTCCCAGGTCACATGTTCAGCAACGGCGCTCAGCGTAATTCACTCATCTCTGCCTCAGCCTCCGCAATAGGCTGAGAATCCTAACGCTACACCCCCTCACAGAGAGCGGGCTCATCATAGGCTAGGGCCTCTATTCAACTAAACTACATCTCCCATGATACTTCTCTACTTCCCCTGCCTTAACCTGATTGGGCAATCCATCTGAAACACCGTGTGAACTTCCGTGTTACACACGGAAGGCAATGCATCTTAGGCAGCTTCCGCCCATGTTAAACTACATTACCCATCTTTCCTCATGTTATATGGTGGCCCAAAGTTGCGGTCTCCTCAAACCCATGCTTCTAAACTTCTTAGAATGCGTTTCCGCTTTACATAAAGTTAATACCTAAAAACAATCAATTAATATAATAGTAAAATGAAAAATAACTAGATTTAGCACCCACATATTTAAAACGGTAGTCGTAACACCCCCAGCAGTCCGACTGCATGATTCATGAACCCTGCTGAACCCCATTTTACAGCAACTTGAATCAGTGTTCACACATATACATTTCTTCCATCCAATGTCAACAGTGTTTACCTTCTGCATACATTTCGCACATATTTCGGGCATGTTTGCCACACATGCGCAGATGTCTGCTCATCCCTAAACAGAACCATTTTACATCTTTTTCCCACATCCTCATTATACATTAATTGCCGGCCTACTTGTTAAATCTGCATTCTGTAGAATCCCTCCTTCATCTGCATACAGACATCTGCAGCATGTGTGGTCATTCCACAACTGTACTCCAAAATCCCGCCATCCCAACACACATTGCAGATAGCGCTTGGGCACAGCTGTGGATGATACATCACCGCAGTTTCTAGTCATCAGCAATGAAGCAATTTATGTCTAGCTCGACATTTAATCCCCCCGGCACCATTGTTTGCAACTCATAGATCCACCTCGTTTCCATTCGTGAGATTTCTCTGATTTTGTGACATCCTCGCCACTTTGTTGTCAGCTTTTGTATCCCACAGAATTTTAATAGTGTAGGGTCACGTCCATGTTTTTCTCGGAAGTGTTTTGACACACTATGTGCCTCAAATCCTCTTTTTATATTGGCGATATGTTCACCTATACGCTTTTTAAGGGCTCTCTTTGTCCTCCCCACATACTGCAGCCCGCATGGGCACCAAAGCAGGTAAACCACATGCGTGCTGCAGCAGTGGATAAATTCATCTATTTTGTAGCTTCTCCCTGTTTGGTTTGAAACTATTTCTTTCATTTTTACTCCTTGTGCTACTTCACACGTGGTGCATTGTCGACAGGGGTAGAACCCTACATTACCCCATGCATCTGTTTTGTTGTTTATCTTGGGACCCTCCACAAAAGTTTTAACCAATCTTTGCTGCAGATTCTGCGCTCGCCGGTAAATAAATTTTGGTCGTTCTGGGATTATTTTCCCCAAGACGGGGTCGTTCCTTAGTAGACCCCAATGCTTTTTATATATTCTTTCAACCTGTTTATATTGGGAATTGTATTGTAAAAACACCGCATGTTCAAAGGCACTGGACTTATTACTGTTATAACTATTGGTATTCCTAGACTTCTGTAAAAACTTCTCCCTTCCCTCCTGCATCACACCCTCTGATATGGACTCTAACCATTGTCTATTATATCCCTTTTCCACAAACCTCTCTATTAGCATTTCAGCCTGCATAATATAATCGCTGGTATTGGAACAGTTCCTACGTATCCTACTTAGCTGGCCCTTGGGGATATTGGCCATCCAGTTGGGGTGATGACAGCTCTGTAAAGGTATATATGAATTCCTGTCAGTTTTCTTAAAGTGAGTTTTACTCCCCAAAGTCCCATCTCTTTTCATTACTACAATATCTAGAAAATCAATTTCCTCAGTGCTGTGCTTCATGGTGAGTTCAATACCCAACTCGTTGGAATTCAACCATTTAACATATTGATTTAGTTGTTCCACATTCCCTTCCCATATCCAAAATAAATCATCTATAAAACGCTGCCAATTCCTCACCTTGCTACTTTGTGACATCCCCAATACTTTTCTCTCCCATTGATCCATAAAAATGTTTGCTACGCTAGGGGCATATTTTGCCCCCATGGCGCAGCCCACCAGTTGTAGATAAAATTTCCCATCAAACCAAAAATAATTATGTGATAAAGAAAACTGTAATATCTCCAAAATAAATTCAATTTGCTCCCTATTCAGCAATCTTTGTTCCTCCAGTGCCCTTCCAACTGCTTCCAGTGCCTTTTCATGCGGTATTATTGTGTACAATGCCGTTACATCGGCAGTGACCAATATATTATCATCATTAACTCGTATGCCATCAATCGTCTGCAGAAAGTGTTTGGTGTCTTTCAACAGATGTGGTAGGGTGCCCACAACCGGTTGCAGAAAACGGTCCACATATTCTCCTAATCTCTGATTTAGCCCTCCAATCCCACTAATAATTGGCCTGCCGGGGGGTTGGGTTTGGCTCTTATGTATCTTGGGGTTAATGTACATGACCGGTATCCGAGGCGCATCAATCACCAAGTATTTAAACTCAGCATCATTCAGTATACCTTTTTCAAGTCCCTTTCTCAGGATCTTTCTCATTTCATCTTTATACTCACCTGTCGGGTCACCTTTTAACCGTTTATAGGTAACATTGTCCCCAAGGATGTTATATACTTCCTGCATGTATTGTGATTGGTGCATAATTACCACCCCCCCTCCTTTATCGGCTGGTCTAATCAATATTTCCTTCTTCTTACTCAGTTCATTGATCTGTTTATATTCTGCTCTGTTATTATTAGTTTTCAGGGTTTCTAAATCTTTTAATACCATATTTTTAAAACTCTTTACAGTACTGTCTTTCATTAGGTCTGGGGGATTAAATGTCGAGCGATTTTTCAGATTGGTATGGGCAAACTGCTGTGCTGTACCCCCTGTGTTAGCCCTGTTTGTGGGGCCCTCCTTTGAAAGGAAATATTTCTTAATATTCATTTTCCGGATAAATTTATGGGTGTCAATGTATACATCAAATTTGTTCACACCTTGCTTCGGGGCATATTTTAAACCCTTATTTAGTATCTTCACCTCAGCCGGGGTTATATCCACCCCGCTGATGTTGAATATACCTGAGTTTGTTATTTCTTTCTTTTCATGTCTGCCCCCTCTACATCCTCTTCTATTTCTCTTTTCCTTGTATTCCGTATTTGATATTCTATTTCCGGCCAATGATCCTGCCCCCCCCTTTCTGTCCCCCAAAAAATGGTGGTGAACAACCTCATCTGTTTCCCTTTCAAGGGGTTCATATCTGTTGTATGTGGGTAGCATTTCATTTCTCCTTTCTCTTTCTTCCCAACTTCCCTTTGCAGGGTTCCTCCTATATGGACTATGGGTTGGCATGGGTGGTTGGTTCCGGGGACCTCCCCCATAGGGTCCCCTGTTTCCTCTCTGGCCCCTACCTCTGTTATACCTTGGGATTTCCCACTGTTCCTCCCTTTCAAATCTCAAATTTCTTCTCATGGGTGATTCAAATCCACCTCTACCATATCTCATCCCTGGGTGTCCTCTTCTCCAATTACCCTCTCCAATGTCCTGCACCCTTTCCCGTTCAAAAATGGGCATCCCTCCCCCAGTTTGTTGTCCTTCATCACTGGACTCCTGGTTATCCATACTCACCTTGTTTGCTTCCTCCTCTTTCTTTTTCCTTTTGTTGTTTTCTACCTGCCATTTGTAAGCTATCTTTTTCTTATAGTCCTGCCAATCATTTTGAAACCTGCTGATTCTGATCTCACACACTTCCTTTTCACATTTCTGAATTATTTTGTTCAATGTATTGGCATTATTATTGAACTCCTCATCCTCTTTAAATGGTTCCATTTTACTTTTAATACTATCAATTTCTTTCCCTAACCTTTCTAATCTATTCTGTTTTCTTTTAGCAAGAAGTTTTAAAAGGTTAATGCCACAGTTATTGAGGAATTCCCCCAGTTCCCTATCATTATCATCATTTTCCTCCCCATCATTGGGTAACACATCCCATCTGTATCTTTTAGGGATAATCCCCTCTGCTGCTTGTTTCTTAAGACTAGCTAAATCCCACCAGGTGTTTGTTTCTCTTATCATCAGGTGCTGCAGTTGCTTAAATAAGCCATCTGCATTTTGGTGATTGGGGTCAGGTTCCTTAACAAAAATTTTGTCAATGTCTATAATTCCTCTGTTTCTGATATTAAATACCTCCATACTGGAACTGAGTTTGCTGCACAGGTATAACACAATTGAAACACTTAATAAACAAAAAACCTATTTGTGCGCTCCTCACGATTAGTGTGACTGCAAAGATAAAAGCTTTTCCTGGATCGCACCTGAGAAAAGTGTGTGTGCCACTCTACAAAAATTATAAAAGTTGGACAGGGCGCTCTACAGTAGATAATTAGGGCTATACTCGACCTTCAGATGAACAATATAAAACATGATAAACATACATTAGACATGACAGTAACCATATCTAAATGGCCATATGATAATGTCCCTGATGTTAGAGTCAAATCACAGTCCACAGGTTTCTTCCTCCAGACCTCTTTAGTATATAGATAATTTTCAACAGTTCCTGAGTGTTATAGTAACAGTATACGCTCACCAGATTCCACAGCTGCCCTTCTCAGGATCAGCAAACACGCTTCTGGACCAAGCCAGTATTATCTCGATGTCCCAGCCTTTTCCTCCTCAGTAAGCCATACAGACATAGGAGATAAAAAAACTCCAATAGTGTGATACTGTATACTTTAAATCTACTCCAATGCACCAGTGCACCCAAAGGTATAATATCAACACCCTGTGCTTCACTGTGCTCCACCACCGGTTAATCAATAAAGCCTCTCACCACATGAACTGGCTGACCCAGCACAGACCAGCATCAATCACTTTTGCCGCTTGCATCAAACTTATATTTCCGTTGACAGCTTTCCTGGAACTCAAACAGGGCCAAACATAGTGTAAAATCTTCTTTTATTAAAATGATTAAAACGTAGTGCACTTACAATGTAGTAGAATCAAAATGCGCATATAAAATCCTTATGAGCTCTTCCAGCGTCCCTCGCTCCTTAGGCCACGCCCAACTAGTTTCGTCCTATGACTCATCAGGGGCTCGGGCCAATAGGAGCGAGAGGACGCTAAATACTTATTCCCAGGTCACATGTTCAGCAACGGCGCTCAGCGTAATTCACTCATCTCTGCCTCAGCCTCCGCAATAGGCTGAGAATCCTAACGCTACACCCCCTCACAGAGAGCGGGCTCATCATAGGCTAGGGCCTCTATTCAACTAAACTGCATCTCCCATGATACTTCTCTACTTCCCCTGCCTTAACCTGATTGGGCAATCCATCTGAAACACCGTGTGAACTTCCGTGTTACACACGGAAGGCAATGCATCTTAGGCAGCTTCCGCCCATGTTAAACTACATTACCCATCTTTCCTCATGTTATATGGTGGCCCAAAGTTGCGGTCTCCTCAAACCCATGCTTCTAAACTTCTTAGAATGCGTTTCCGCTTTACATAAAGTTAATACCTAAAAACAATCAATTAATATAATAGTAAAATGAAAAATAACTAGATTTAGCACCCACATATTTAAAACGGTAGTCGTAACACCCCCAGCAGTCCGACTGCATGATTCATGAACCCTGCTGAACCCCATTTTACAGCAACTTGAATCAGTGTTCACACATATACATTTCTTCCATCCAATGTCAACAGTGTTTACCTTCTGCATACATTTCGCACATATTTCGGGCATGTTTGCCACACATGCGCAGATGTCTGCTCATCCCTAAACAGAACCATTTTACATCTTTTTCCCACATCCTCATTATACATTAATTGCCGGCCTACTTGTTAAATCTGCATTCTGTAGAATCCCTCCTTCATCTGCATACAGACATCTGCAGACACGTCCATGTTTTTCTCGGAAGTGTTTTGACACACTATGTGCCTCAAATCCTCTTTTTATATTGGCGATATGTTCACCTATACGCTTTTTAAGGGCTCTCTTTGTCCTCCCCACATACTGCAGCCCACATGGACGTGACCCTACACTATTAAAATTCTGTGGGATACAAAAGCTGACAACAAAGTGGCGAGGATGTCACAAAATCAGAGAAATCTCACGAATGGAAACGAGGTGGATCTATGAGTTGCAAACAATGGTGCCGGGGGGATTAAATGTCGAGCTAGACATAAATTGCTTCATTGCTGATGACTAGAAACTGCGGTGATGTATCATCCACAGCTGTGCCCAAGCGCTATCTGCAATGTGTGTTGGGATGGCGGGATTTTGGAGTACAGTTGTGGAATGACCACACATGCTGCAGATGTCTGTATGCAGATGAAGGAGGGATTCTACAGAATGCAGATTTAACAAGTAGGCCGGCAATTAATGTATAATGAGGATGTGGGAAAAAGATGTAAAATGGTTCTGTTTAGGGATGAGCAGACATCTGCGCATGTGTGGCAAACATGCCCGAAATATGTGCGAAATGTATGCAGAAGGTAAACACTGTTGACATTGCATGGAAGAAATGTATATGTGTGAACACTGATTCAAGTTGCTGTAAAATGGGGTTCAGCAGGGTTCATGAATCATGCAGTCGGACTGCTGGGGGTGTTACGACTACCGTTTTAAATATGTGGGTGCTAAATCTAGTTATTTTTCATTTTACTATTATATTAATTGATTGTTTTTAGGTATTAACTTTATGTAAAGCGGAAACGCATTCTAAGAAGTTTAGAAGCATGGGTTTGAGGAGACCGCAACTTTGGGCCACCATATAACATGAGGAAAGATGGGTAATGTAGTTTAACATGGGCGGAAGCTGCCTAAGATGCATTGCCTTCCGTGTGTAACACGGAAGTTCACACGGTGTTTCAGATGGATTGCCCAATCAGGTTAAGGCAGGGGAAGTAGAGAAGTATCATGGGAGATGTAGTTTAGTTGAATAGAGGCCCTAGCCTATGATGAGCCCGCTCTCTGTGAGGGGGTGTAGCGTTAGGATTCTCAGCCTATTGCGGAGGCTGAGGCAGAGATGAGTGAATTACGCTGAGCGCCGTTGCTGAACATGTGACCTGGGAATAAGTATTTAGCGTCCTCTCGCTCCTATTGGCCCGAGCCCCTGATGAGTCATAGGACGAAACTAGTTGGGCGTGGCCTAAGGAGCGAGGGACGCTGGAAGAGCTCATAAGGATTTTATATGCGCATTTTGATTCTACTACATTGTAAGTGCACTACGTTTTAATCATTTTAATAAAAGAAGATTTTACACTATGTTTGGCCCTGTTTGAGTTCCAGGAAAGCTGTCAACGGAAATATAAGTTTGATGCAAGCGGCAAAAGTGATTGATGCTGGTCTGTGCTGGGTCAGCCAGTTCATGTGGTGAGAGGCTTTATTGATTAACCGGTGGTGGAGCACAGTGAAGCACAGGGTGTTGATATTATACCTTTGGGTGCACTGGTGCATTGGAGTAGATTTAAAGTATACAGTATCACACTATTGGAGTTTTTTTATCTCCTATGTCTGTATGGCTTACTGAGGAGGAAAAGGCTGGGACATCGAGATAATACTGGCTTGGTCCAGAAGCGTGTTTGCTGATCCTGAGAAGGGCAGCTGTGGAATCTGGTGAGCGTATACTGTTACTATAACACTCAGGAACTGTTGAAAATTATCTATATACTAAAGAGGTCTGGAGGAAGAAACCTGTGGACTGTGATTTGACTCTAACATCAGGGACATTATCATATGGCCATTTAGATATGGTTACTGTCATGTCTAATGTATGTTTATCATGTTTTATATTGTTCATCTGAAGGTCGAGTATAGCCCTAATTATCTACTGTAGAGCGCCCTGTCCAACTTTTATAATTTTTGTAGAGTGGCACACACACTTTTCTCAGGTGCGATCCAGGAAAAGCTTTTATCTTTGCAGTCACACTAATCGTGAGGAGCGCACAAATAGGTTTTTTGTTTATTAAGTGTTTCAATTGTGTTATACCTGTGCAGCAAACTCAGTTCCAGTATGGAGGTATTTAATATCAGAAACAGAGGAATTATAGACATTGACAAAATTTTTGTTAAGGAACCTGACCCCAATCACCAAAATGCAGATGGCTTATTTAAGCAACTGCAGCACCTGATGATAAGAGAAACAAACACCTGGTGGGATTTAGCTAGTCTTAAGAAACAAGCAGCAGAGGGGATTATCCCTAAAAGATACAGATGGGATGTGTTACCCAATGATGGGGAGGAAAATGATGATAATGATAGGGAACTGGGGGAATTCCTCAATAACTGTGGCATTAACCTTTTAAAACTTCTTGCTAAAAGAAAACAGAATAGATTAGAAAGGTTAGGGAAAGAAATTGATAGTATTAAAAGTAAAATGGAACCATTTAAAGAGGATGAGGAGTTCAATAATAATGCCAATACATTGAACAAAATAATTCAGAAATGTGAAAAGGAAGTGTGTGAGATCAGAATCAGCAGGTTTCAAAATGATTGGCAGGACTATAAGAAAAAGATAGCTTACAAATGGCAGGTAGAAAACAACAAAAGGAAAAAGAAAGAGGAGGAAGCAAACAAGGTGAGTATGGATAACCAGGAGTCCAGTGATGAAGGACAACAAACTGGGGGAGGGATGCCCATTTTTGAACGGGAAAGGGTGCAGGACATTGGAGAGGGTAATTGGAGAAGAGGACACCCAGGGATGAGATATGGTAGAGGTGGATTTGAATCACCCATGAGAAGAAATTTGAGATTTGAAAGGGAGGAACAGTGGGAAATCCCAAGGTATAACAGAGGTAGGGGCCAGAGAGGAAACAGGGGACCCTATGGGGGAGGTCCCCGGAACCAACCACCCATGCCAACCCATAGTCCATATAGGAGGAACCCTGCAAAGGGAAGTTGGGAAGAAAGAGAAAGGAGAAATGAAATGCTACCCACATACAACAGATATGAACCCCTTGAAAGGGAAACAGATGAGGTTGTTCACCACCATTTTTTGGGGGACAGAAGGGGGGGGCAGGATCATTGGCCGGAAATAGAATATCAAATACGGAATACAAGGAAAAGAGAAATAGAAGAGGATGTAGAGGGGGCAGACATGAAAAGAAAGAAATAACAAACTCAGGTATATTCAACATCAGCGGGGTGGATATAACCCCGGCTGAGGTGAAGATACTAAATAAGGGTTTAAAATATGCCCCGAAGCAAGGTGTGAACAAATTTGATGTATACATTGACACCCATAAATTTATCCGGAAAATGAATATTAAGAAATATTTCCTTTCAAAGGAGGGCCCCACAAACAGGGCTAACACAGGGGGTACAGCACAGCAGTTTGCCCATACCAATCTGAAAAATCGCTCGACATTTAATCCCCCAGACCTAATGAAAGACAGTACTGTAAAGAGTTTTAAAAATATGGTATTAAAAGATTTAGAAACCCTGAAAACTAATAATAACAGAGCAGAATATAAACAGATCAATGAACTGAGTAAGAAGAAGGAAATATTGATTAGACCAGCCGATAAAGGAGGGGGGGTGGTAATTATGCACCAATCACAATACATGCAGGAAGTATATAACATCCTTGGGGACAATGTTACCTATAAACGGTTAAAAGGTGACCCGACAGGTGAGTATAAAGATGAAATGAGAAAGATCCTGAGAAAGGGACTTGAAAAAGGTATACTGAATGATGCTGAGTTTAAATACTTGGTGATTGATGCGCCTCGGATACCGGTCATGTACATTAACCCCAAGATACATAAGAGCCAAACCCAACCCCCCGGCAGGCCAATTATTAGTGGGATTGGAGGGCTAAATCAGAGATTAGGAGAATATGTGGACCGTTTTCTGCAACCGGTTGTGGGCACCCTACCACATCTGTTGAAAGACACCAAACACTTTCTGCAGACGATTGATGGCATACGAGTTAATGATGATAATATATTGGTCACTGCCGATGTAACGGCATTGTACACAATAATACCGCATGAAAAGGCACTGGAAGCAGTTGGAAGGGCACTGGAGGAACAAAGATTGCTGAATAGGGAGCAAATTGAATTTATTTTGGAGATATTACAGTTTTCTTTATCACATAATTATTTTTGGTTTGATGGGAAATTTTATCTACAACTGGTGGGCTGCGCCATGGGGGCAAAATATGCCCCTAGCGTAGCAAACATTTTTATGGATCAATGGGAGAGAAAAGTATTGGGGATGTCACAAAGTAGCATGGTGAGGAATTGGCAGCGTTTTATAGATGATTTATT
The DNA here is from genome assembly GCF_040937935.1 of Hyperolius riggenbachi. Classification (NCBI taxonomy): domain Eukaryota; kingdom Metazoa; phylum Chordata; class Amphibia; order Anura; family Hyperoliidae; genus Hyperolius; species Hyperolius riggenbachi. The sequence goes on from NC_090646.1 coordinate 426,013,429, forward strand.
TTGGATATGGGAAGGGAATGTGGAACAACTAAATCAATATGTTAAATGGTTGAATTCCAACGAGTTGGGTATTGAACTCACCATGAAGCACAGCACTGAGGAAATTGATTTTCTAGATATTGTAGTAATGAAAAGAGATGGGACTTTGGGGAGTAAAACTCACTTTAAGAAAACTGACAGGAATTCATATATACCTTTACAGAGCTGTCATCACCCCAACTGGATGGCCAATATCCCCAAGGGCCAGCTAAGTAGGATACGTAGGAACTGTTCCAATACCAGCGATTATATTATGCAGGCTGAAATGCTAATAGAGAGGTTTGTGGAAAAGGGATATAATAGACAATGGTTAGAGTCCATATCAGAGGGTGTGATGCAGGAGGGAAGGGAGAAGTTTTTACAGAAGTCTAGGAATACCAATAGTTATAACAGTAATAAGTCCAGTGCCTTTGAACATGCGGTGTTTTTACAATACAATTCCCAATATAAACAGGTTGAAAGAATATATAAAAAGCATTGGGGTCTACTAAGGAACGACCCCGTCTTGGGGAAAATAATCCCAGAACGACCAAAATTTATTTACCGGCGAGCGCAGAATCTGCAGCAAAGATTGGTTAAAACTTTTGTGGAGGGTCCCAAGATAAACAACAAAACAGATGCATGGGGTAATGTAGGGTTCTACCCCTGTCGACAATGCACCACGTGTGAAGTAGCACAAGGAGTAAAAATGAAAGAAATAGTTTCAAACCAAACAGGGAGAAGCTACAAAATAGATGAATTTATCCACTGCTGCAGCACGCATGTGGTTTACCTGCTTTGGTGCCCATGCGGGCTGCAGTATGTGGGGAGGACAAAGAGAGCCCTTAAAAAGCGTATAGGTGAACATATCGCCAATATAAAAAGAGGATTTGAGGCACATAGTGTGTCAAAACACTTCCGAGAAAAACATGGACGTGACCCTACACTATTAAAATTCTGTGGGATACAAAAGCTGACAACAAAGTGGCGAGGATGTCACAAAATCAGAGAAATCTCACGAATGGAAACGAGGTGGATCTATGAGTTGCAAACAATGGTGCCGGGGGGATTAAATGTCGAGCTAGACATAAATTGCTTCATTGCTGATGACTAGAAACTGCGGTGATGTATCATCCACAGCTGTGCCCAAGCGCTATCTGCAATGTGTGTTGGGATGGCGGGATTTTGGAGTACAGTTGTGGAATGACCACACATGCTGCAGATGTCTGTATGCAGATGAAGGAGGGATTCTACAGAATGCAGATTTAACAAGTAGGCCGGCAATTAATGTATAATGAGGATGTGGGAAAAAGATGTAAAATGGTTCTGTTTAGGGATGAGCAGACATCTGCGCATGTGTGGCAAACATGCCCGAAATATGTGCGAAATGTATGCAGAAGGTAAACACTGTTGACATTGGATGGAAGAAATGTATATGTGTGAACACTGATTCAAGTTGCTGTAAAATGGGGTTCAGCAGGGTTCATGAATCATGCAGTCGGACTGCTGGGGGTGTTACGACTACCGTTTTAAATATGTGGGTGCTAAATCTAGTTATTTTTCATTTTACTATTATATTAATTGATTGTTTTTAGGTATTAACTTTATGTAAAGCGGAAACGCATTCTAAGAAGTTTAGAAGCATGGGTTTGAGGAGACCGCAACTTTGGGCCACCATATAACATGAGGAAAGATGGGTAATGTAGTTTAACATGGGCGGAAGCTGCCTAAGATGCATTGCCTTCCGTGTGTAACACGGAAGTTCACACGGTGTTTCAGATGGATTGCCCAATCAGGTTAAGGCAGGGGAAGTAGAGAAGTATCATGGGAGATGTAGTTTAGTTGAATAGAGGCCCTAGCCTATGATGAGCCCGCTCTCTGTGAGGGGGTGTAGCGTTAGGATTCTCAGCCTATTGCGGAGGCTGAGGCAGAGATGAGTGAATTACGCTGAGCGCCGTTGCTGAACATGTGACCTGGGAATAAGTATTTAGCGTCCTCTCGCTCCTATTGGCCCGAGCCCCTGATGAGTCATAGGACGAAACTAGTTGGGCGTGGCCTAAGGAGCGAGGGACGCTGGAAGAGCTCATAAGGATTTTATATGCGCATTTTGATTCTACTACATTGTAAGTGCACTACGTTTTAATCATTTTAATAAAAGAAGATTTTACACTATGTTTGGCCCTGTTTGAGTTCCAGGAAAGCTGTCAACGGAAATATAAGTTTGATGCAAGCGGCAAAAGTGATTGATGCTGGTCTGTGCTGGGTCAGCCAGTTCATGTGGTGAGAGGCTTTATTGATTAACCGGTGGTGGAGCACAGTGAAGCACAGGGTGTTGATATTATACCTTTGGGTGCACTGGTGCATTGGAGTAGATTTAAAGTATACAGTATCACACTATTGGAGTTTTTTTATCTCCTATGTCTGTATGGCTTACTGAGGAGGAAAAGGCTGGGACATCGAGATAATACTGGCTTGGTCCAGAAGCGTGTTTGCTGATCCTGAGAAGGGCAGCTGTGGAATCTGGTGAGCGTATACTGTTACTATAACACTCAGGAACTGTTGAAAATTATCTATATACTAAAGAGGTCTGGAGGAAGAAACCTGTGGACTGTGATTTGACTCTAACATCAGGGACATTATCATATGGCCATTTAGATATGGTTACTGTCATGTCTAATGTATGTTTATCATGTTTTATATTGTTCATCTGAAGGTCGAGTATAGCCCTAATTATCTACTGTAGAGCGCCCTGTCCAACTTTTATAATTTTTGTAGAGTGGCACACACACTTTTCTCAGGTGCGATCCAGGAAAAGCTTTTATCTTTGCAGTCACACTAATCGTGAGGAGCGCACAAATAGGTTTTTTGTTTATTAAGTCCCATTAATAATGCAGCCCAACAATTGCGATAAGTGAAAAATCGAAACGTGCTAGTGGAAAAGTGCACCACAATTTAAATGTAAATCACGGTGCACTAGTGAATGGCTAAATGCAGCAATCCAATTGTTTAAGTGGATTGTGTAGTGGAAAAGGGCCCTTAAAGCGGATCCAAAATGAAAAAGTAACTATAACAAGTAAATTGTCTATATATCTTATCTAAAGTTTAGATGGTTTACACAGCAAATCTAGCTGCAAACAGCTTCAAAAGTTTATGATTATTTATTGCTGTGATACAATGAGGGCAGCCATGTTCTGTTTGGCACACGACACTGAGGCAAGCTGATAGCATCTCCAGCCCTCAGCTCAATCCCCTATCCTCCTCCCTACCTCGGATCCACTGTAACCACTTGAGGACCACAGGCTTACACCTCCCACCCCCCCCCCCCCCACCCCCCCACCCCCCCGGGACCAGGCTATTTTTTACAATTCAGCACACTGCAGCTTTAACAGTTTGCTGAGGCCATACAACTTAGCACGCAAATGAGTCTGGCCCCTTTTATGCCCACCAACAGAGATTTCTGTTGGTGGACTCTGATCGCTGCTGCAGTGTTTGTTTGTTTATTAACTTAAAATGATTTTTTTAAATTACATTTCCCTATTTTTCTTTTATTTACATCCCTCTCCCCCCTCCCCCCGATATCCAATCAGTAATCATCTCTCATAGGCATCAGCCTATGAGAGGGTATCACATTGTGGGTCACTCGAGGGGACAGCTTTGTCACTAAGCTGTCCCCTTACAGCGCTGTGCATAGATCGCAGCTCTGCATAAAGAAAAAAAATCTTCTAACAGCCTGCTAGCAACGATCGCGGGCTAGCAGGCTGTTTACAGAGCGGAGCTGCGTAACTAAAGCGGGGATGCGCAGGCACGCTAACCTGCTAATCTCCTCCCCAGGACTTGACACCAATCAGCGTTAGGCAATTCAGGGGGAGCCTATTTCCTGACGCCTATTGGCGAGGGCAGTCGGGAAGGAGGGAGTAACACATGCAAAAATATGTTGACATTAGTGGATTAGGTAAATATGCTGGATGAAAGTCACCAGGTTAAATTTAGACTTGCTTTTCATAAAAGAACACCTTGTAATGCCTGGCAGATCTCATGTTTTCTTTCAGCCGAAATACCCCAATCTATCACCACCTTCTTCACCCTATGTGGCGCGTCCCCACTTGAATTGGAGGTGAGGAAATAACACCTGCCCGACTTCGGTTACACCCAGGCCTTGGAGGTGCAAGGTATAGCAGCTGAGGCCGAGAAAGCCAGAGTACCACCAGAGGTCACTACTGAGACTAATTACACATTTCCGCAGTATCACATACACAGTTTAGACAGAGCAATCCAAGTATAATATCTTCAAGCCAAAACTATTCAACAGCAATAGCAATTGTGATCAAGGTTTATGAAGCAGTCCCAGTAGACTTTCATGCAGAATAGCAACAGATGATATATGACACAATTCCTTGAGTCTGAATGCAAGATAATGTGAACATATATGACAAGTTTATGCGAGAGTATATGCACACTGTTAACTAATTGATAAGGAGAGGGGACCTTATACTTATCGTCCAGAGTAGTGGCATACAGGGATTTCCAATAACAGTCCAAGGTTGGTCTAGACAGCAAGCAAGGGGTGTCCAGTAACTAAGCAGAGGTCTGTCCAGGCAGCAAACAAGGGAAGTCCAGTAACTAGCAGAGGTCGGTCCAGGCAGCAAGCAAAGGGTTATCCAGGAATCAAGCAAAGGTTAAACACAACAGAGTAGTCAAATATAATCCGAGGTCGGAGTCCAGAATATCAGCAAAGATCAGAGTGCGCACCCAGCAACTAGCCAAAGCTATGCGTATCACGGGCAATGACTGGGAGCACTCTGCACATTTAAATAACAATCACCAATCAATGGCCAGCCACCTTCCCCAATCAAAACCCAATCACATTTCCTTCTTTTACAATGAATGTGTCTGTAGCACTTTTGCATGGTACAGAAGTGATATAGAAATGGTATCCTCTCCCTATTCCGTCTATTGTAATTAGTCCACACCTAGCATTTGTTATTGTATTTTGTACTCTGTTATTAATTTATAAGGAAGGCTAGATTATTACAGAGTTCCACAATAGAAAAAATAAAATACATGCTTTACAATTAAGCCAGCCCAATAATAAAGTTCAAAGCAAATTGCTTTGTATACATAAACTCACATTAAAGATACTCAGAGATAAGTCATAAGGCCGTTTTTTTATGTACCCGGGGCATCCTCCAGCCCCATAAGCACGGATCCCTTTCCATCCTTCTGCTGTTTCCCGTTCAGCCGCGGTGAGCCCTGGTAACAGGCTCAGTAACGTCAGTCCAGGTCTTCTGCACATGCACAGTAGGTCCATGCATGTGCAGAAGACCCTGACTGGCTTCGACTAAGCCCATTACCAGGGCTCACCGTGCCTGAACATAAGAAAGCAGAAGGACGGCAAGGGACACATTCGTGCTTACAGGGCTGGAGGAAGCACAAGTATAAAAACGGCCTTATGGATCATCTTTGAGTCTTTTTAACCTGTTTTAGTTCCTGGACGTAGAAACTACGTCCAGGAACCATGCGCGCTACGCGCTCCCACGGCCGATCGCGTGTGTGCACACGTGCTCCTGGCCCGCGGTTCGTTAGCCAGGCAATCAGTGAATCGGGCTATGGTGCCCGATCACTGATTCCTCTCCCCCGCTGAAAAAGCGACAGCTTCTCTCGGAAGCTGCGCCTTTTCTGGCTGTTACCTCCCCCATGCGTCTCTCTAAGCGTGTGTTACGCTTAGAGTGACGTCATGTAAACAAACTCATGGCCGCCATCTTGTGGCCAAAAAGTAATACTACAACTAAAAGTAAAAAAAAATAAAAATCAACACAGACTTACATTCACAACCAATTGTTTACATCCCACCCTCCCAAAACTACCCAAATAAAATGTTTAATATAAAAAAATAAAAACATTACAATAAAAAATAAAAATGTAAATATTTACCTAAGGGTCTAAACTTTTTAAATATCAATGTAAAGATGAAATATTTCTATATTTTTTTTATTTTAAACTTGTAAATAGTGATAGATGCAAAACGGAAAAAATGCACCTTTATTTCCAAATAAAATATTGTCGCCATGCATTGTGATAGGGACATAATTTTAACGGTGTAATAACCGGGACATATGGGCAATTACAATACGTGAGTTTTAATTATGGAGGCATGTATTATTTTAAAACTATAATGGCTGAAAACTGAGAAATAATGATTTTTTCCGTTTTTTTTTTCTTATTTTTCCTGTTAAAATGCATTTACAGTAAAGTGGCTCTTAGCAAAATGTACCCCCCAAAGAAAGCCTAATTGGTGGCGGAAAAAACAAGATATAGATCAGTTCATTGTGATAAGTAGTGATGAAGTTATAGGCTAATGAATGGGAGGTGAACATTTCTCAAGTAAAAACGACGGAACGCGAATGGGTTAAGCTCTAACTACATGCTAATAAATCAAGGTACTTTCAGGTAGATGAGACTGAAGGTGACATCAAATGCTTTGCACTGGCTTGTCCCTGTATATACAATAGAGGCTTGAGGAAAAATCGGTGCCAGGATATTACCGATAGTAGAATAATTTCATTCTATAGTTTAGTTTCTTTATATTGGATAGTATAATACCAATATTCTACTATCCCCAATAGTAAAATATTGATAATTATACCAATATTCTACGATTACTTGTATCTTAATTCCCACACTAACTCTTTCTTATCTATGCCTATCATTAACCTCCCCCACTTACTCCTAACGCTAACATCCTTCTACTCTTTTTTTTTTTTTTAACAAATCAGTTTTTATTATTTAAAAAAAACAAAAACAGAAAAACAAGTTACAGATATGAAAGCATAGTCCTCCCACATGAAGGAGTTGATACAAATAATGCAACTTCAGCAACAGCCATATGTACATAGTAACAAAAGAAAAGGACACCGAGAGCCCGATATGGTGTAGTATGCAAAATAAATGAGGTATATTAAGGTAAGTAATTATTATACTCACAAAACTGGGTCACCATAAGGCAACCACTATAAAGGCAGGTGAGGAGATTAGACCTGTCCTCACTCAGGATTAAGATGTCGCTCTCTGTAGATCGGAAGAAGAAAGGGGATAAAAACCCCTCCACCAGGGGTGGACACAGGTACTTTAAAGGAGAACAGAGGCGCCAACAGGATAAAACGTACTAAAAACTTTAAAAATCATAAAGGAGAAAGTGGTGGACTTACCTCCCCGAAGCAGACATGAAACTGTTGTTTATTCAAAACAGAAACATTTATTCATATACTCCAAATAGACAAAAGCAACGGGTTTCGCAGGTACAATCCTGCTTCTTCAGGCAATAATGACAAGGAGTACACAACAGTGTTGTCTCTAGATTACGCTCAGCGTCTCTGTGAACACTGTTTTGTACTCCTTGTCGTTATTGACTGAAGAAGCAGGATTGTACCAGCGAAACGCGTTGCTTTTGTCTATTTGGAGTATATGAATAAATGACAGTTTCATGTCTGCTTCGGGGAGGTAAGTCAACCACTTCCTCCTTTAAGATTTTTAAAGTTTTTAGTACGATTTATCCTGTTGGCGCCTCTGTTCTCCTTTAAAATATGTACATAGTATTTGTCACATATTTTTCAACATATCCAGCTGTACCTGCAGCTGAACTCTGGTCCCTACCTTTGGTCTCCCTACCTCTCCCTCTAGATTGTAAGCCTTCGGGCAGGGTCCTCCTCCTTTTGTGTCCTACCTGATCACACACCTCCATTACTGTGTGCACCCATTCTATGCATTTGAGTGAACTCAACTTCCCTAATCTCCATGCTCCCATCCAGTGACTGACTAAGCATTACCTTGTATTCATACTGTGCTGTGTGATCTGGATTTTCTTGTTTTCCTGTATTGTCATATTGCTGTATGTCACCCTAAATATTGTCTGCAACCTTAACTAATGTCCAGCGCTGCGTAATAAGTTGGCGCTTTATAAATACAAAAAATAAATAAAATATATGATTAAACATACATATAAATGCGTTAGCAGATTGCTTGTATTTGTGAATGAGGGTCATGATAATGGAGGACCAGTGCCATCAGAACAGAGGTGAGCGTAACCATTATCTACTCCTAACACTAACCTCCCCCCACCTACTCCTAACACTAAGCGTGGTAATTAACCCTCCTGTGGTCAGCCCAACAATCAAAAAGCCCGGAGTTTGGAGTTTGGAATCTGGCTGTTGCTATTTTGCTCAGGCACCTGCTATTTTTGGGAGGTGCAGTTAATAGCTGTTTGTTTTTTTCAGGTAGCCGATAATAGCTAGTTTTAACAAGGGCACCTTTGATGGTGCCCAAAACTTCCCAGCCATGATCATGCCCAGATTTCCCACTTCTAGTTTGTCCACTGAGCTCAAACCTTGCTTCATTCTGGGATAGTTGTTTATCTCCCCAAGTCCTATTTACTTAAACAAAGATAGGGCCAGTGCACACCAAAAACCTCTAGCAGAGATCTGCCAAACGCTAGAGGTTTTTAAAGCAGATTTTCAGAGCGATTCTAGGCATGTTTAGAGAGGTTTTCTAAACATGCCTAGTGGTTTTTGGAGCATTTTTGTGTAGCAGATTTCATATATTGTTACAGTAAAGCTGTTACTACACAGCTTCTGTAACAAAACTGCATGGAAAACCGCTCTGATATCGCGTTTTTCAGAGCGGTTTTCCACTCTCCTATACTTTAACATTGAGGCATAAACACCTCAGAAATCTAAAAAATGCTGCTTAATGTGAGTTATAAACAAATACAAAAAAATCTGCCAATGACATTCAAGAAATGAACTGTAATACAGTAGTATACCATAGCTTATCTGGTGTAGCATGTTACATATCAAGTGAGAAGCCACACTGCAGAAGTGTTAGTGTCCTCCCAGACTATTGGTTCACAGATCACTTATTTAACCCCTTGTTCCACTTTGACATTTATATTGTGTTTTTCTCCTGGTGGACTAAAAGTGTTTGAGCTGCAGCCACTAGGCCAGGCTCAGTAGGAGGTAGCAATGTTAGGGAGTCTAGCCCAAGGACTCATTACTAAATAGGTGCTGGCTTACAGAACAGTAAGGGTCTAGATTCCAACCCAGGTCGCCTGTGTCAGAAGCAGAGCCCTTAACCATTACACTATCCGGCCACTTTGATGAGAGATTATAACTATACCTTTCTTTGTTTTTCCAAGTTAAGTCGTCATTAGTAATTAAAAACCTTGGAACTGTGTCCCGATGACTCTCTGGGAGATGATAGGCAACATATGTGGAGAAATATCATCCTTTATCGCAGTTCACATTTTCTTGAAGATGCACATTTGGGAACAGTCTGCGGATACATGCCGTATCCGGCTTTAGTGCTTGCATTTATAATATTGCACTTCTCGCAGTGTGATGTGCCAGTGAGCAAACAGTGAGTGTAAGGATAACAAAGAAGACAAAGCTCGGAATAATTAGGTTCAAATGGAGTTCAAACTGTTTAAAAGCACACAACCAGCTGCCTTTTTGTTTGTTTGTTCATCTCGTTGTTTTATGTATCCAAAATCCCGGCCCTACGTTGATTTAAGTATCCACTGTGCAAACTTTTATCCACACTTGAAAGAGAATCCGCAGAAATATGTCATACTTTTGTTCTTTATTTGCAAGGACGGTTCTATTAAACTGCTACATTTTCAAAACGTCTCCCCCCTCTACACACACATTAAAGCTCTAGTAATATATTTTGGAAATGCCTTACTTTGTATAGTTTTAAGTTCAGTTACAGTAGAGGCATTTTTGGAAGAGGAAAAGATTTCATAACTTGGCATGGTTACAGCCTAATTCACATTATTGCATCATCTTTCACTAAGCCCAAGAGGATATTAGCGTACATCTGTTTAACATTTACTGAAAACAAACAGAAGGGCTGTCAGACGTACCCATTTTAGTCACAAAAATGTTAATTTGAACATGTTAGGTGCTATGGCAATTTATTACAGTACATGGGGGAAAAAAAAAACCTTAAATTGTTTCCATACAGGTCTGAAAGGGTATAGATGTTTCTAGACGTAAAATGGAAATTAATCCATCCTACTTAAGAGGTCGTGTGTGAAAGCGAGAAGAATAACAGTGTGAAAAAATCCTAGACATTCTTTGCATTACTTCACGTTTCTGCTTACATTTTTTGTACAGATATTATGCATATGCCCAGAACTATTCCTTAAGGTGGAAGAGTAAGGCCTCGTTCACATTTAGAAACACAGAAGGCCGTGTAATCGAAACGCAACGTGCACAATTGCACGCCATCTGCACTGCCATGTGTTGCATCGCTGATCCCATTCACTACAGTGAACGCTTTGCTGAAAAGTGCGGGCAGCAGTGCAATAGTGTACCGCACTGCTATGCAGAGCATGTAGTCCGAGCATCAGACAGTGCAGTCTACGCACTTCTGATGTTTCTGCATGTCGCACACTGTACGCGTTGCCAAAATGCGCACGGTATTCTAAGGTACGCAGCACAGTTACTCATAAAAAGCAATCATTAATTATCTTTTTAAATCTGGCTAATATAAGCTGATTGCTTGCTACACATACTTTGTGTATCATCTTTATGCTGCCTCATTAAATAAATGAATAAACCTGTTTTGAGTAGGTATTTCTTAAAGGGAACCAGAGCTAATGGAAGGAAACGCTGTTATACATACCTGGGGCTTCCTCCAGCCACATACGCGCTGGTCGATCCCACGCCGCCATCCACCGCTGCCCGCATCTAGGAGAACCGGCTCCCGTCAGTGACGTCATCGGAGCCGGACTACGCAGGAGAAGTGCGCTCTCTACGTATCTCTCCATACACTGCTGCAGAGATACGCAAAGAGTGCACCTCTGCTACGCTAGACTGGCTCCGACTGGCGGCAGAGCGGGGTCCCGGTTCTCCTAGATGCGGGCAGCAGTGGATGGCGGCGTGGGAGCGATCCGTGCATACGGGGCTGGAGGAAGCCCCAGGTATGTATAACAGCGTTTCCTTCCATTTGCTCTGGTTCTCTTTAAAGAGGAACTCCAGTGAAAATAATGTAATAAAAAAGTGCTTTATTTTTACAATAATTATGTACAAATGAAGTAGTCAATGTTTGCCGATTGTAAAATCTTTAAATCCCTGATTTACATTCTGACATTTATTACATGGTGCCATTTTTACTGTTGGCAGGTGATGTAGCTGCTGCTTCCTGTTTTGGCAGTTGGAAACAGCTGTAAACAGCGATTTCCCACAATGCAGCAAGGTTGACAGACAGGAAACTGCCAAGGGTACGTACTCAGAATTTCTTTGTGGGAGGGGTTTCACCACAATATCAGCCATACAGCGCCCCCTGATGGTCTGTTTGTGAAAAGGAATAGATTTCTCATGTAAAAGGGGGTATCAGCTACTGATTGGGATAAAGTTCAATTCTTGGTTGGAGTTTCTCTTTGAACTTAATGCACTGACTTTTGCTAACAAAGTGATACCAGGAGGAGTGTTAATTAATGTCACTTCTTTGTTCTCACATAATTTACTAATTGCAGAAGAAACTGTTCTTATCTGTGAATAAATGAGGTAACAGTAAGGGCTGGTTCACACTGGGCAATTTTTCAGCGCTTTGCTAATCGCCACCAGCAATCAGCGAAGCACTGTTACTAATGTATCCCTATGGATACATTCACACTGCAGCGTTTGGGATTTTGATCAATCGCGAACGCTCTGCATGCAGCGTCTTTGGAGCGAATGCGCTGTGATTCTCATTCTATTGACAGGAATCACAAGCGCAAATCTCAATTTGCCCTAAAGGACTAATCTGATAATATAGTCTAAGATTGATTAAGTCCAGGGCCGGCCCTAGACTTTTTGCCGCCTGAGGCAAATTTTTAAAAAATTGTCACCGCCACCCCTCCCCCCCTCGGGGGGCCGCCGAGCTGAAGGGGTAGCTGGCAGGACGGGGGTATTGGGCCAGCGGCGGGGAGGGGGGTCGGACCCCCCCCCTCCCTCGCCTGGGTCCTCCGCTCCCCTCCAGCCTAAATAGAAGCAGCCGTATGTGTAAGAGGCACGGGCGGGGAGGACACTCACCTCTTCCCAGCGTGCGCTCCACTGACGTCACTTCCTGCAGCGTCCTGCAGGAAGTGATGTCAGTGGAGCGCACGCTGGAGTGAGGAGGAGGTGAGTGTCTCCCCGCCCGTGCCTCTTACACATACGGCTGCTTCTATTTAGGCTGGAGGGGAGCGGAGGACGGGGGACCCAGGCGAGGGAGGGGGGGGGTCCGACCCCCCTCCCTGCCGCTGGCCCAATACCCCCGTCCTGCCAGCTACCCCTCCAGCTCGGCGGGCCGGCTCCCCGCACCCACGGACGGGCGGGTGCCGCCCCTGGAAATTTGCCGCCTGAGGCAAAAGTTTCACCCCGCCTCATGAGCGGGCCGGCCCTGATTAAGTCTAATACTACAGCAGTAGCAGGGATTCTCTGGGGTGCTGAACTATTGCTGACAAGTCTCAGAAAATGCTCAGCATCTAGGAAATAATTATTGTTTTAGCTTAATTTAAACACATTCCACCCTACTTCCACATCCCCCCCCCCCCCCCGCACTACACAAACACACACAAACACCAAAAGGGTGTTATTATTCTCACTTGTCCAAACTATGCTGGTCCAAGTATGCAGCATGGGGGTAATCAGGGTGAGACCAAGCAAGCATGTAGACATCCCTTGCTGTTGCCACTTACTGCTGTGCCTATCAGCATGAGGAGGATGAGGAGGTTCTTTGCATGGAGGGAAGGTTAATCCCCCTACCCAGCAGCACACAATGCCAAATAACTCTTCAGTCATCTATCCGGGTAAGGAAGTTTTGTAATAAAAGCAGAACCTACCTTTATATGAGCTCCATTCCATTTCTTTCTCAAGGACGGGGCACCCTTGACATTTTCTTGCTCCTAAGGCAAAATTATTACTTATGAGTATTCCAAGGCCCATTTGTTAAAGCCATGTCTCTCTCTTATACTGCTCACTTTTGGCACGTTAAACAGTGTTATTAGGTAGGGATCCCCCTCAACCTACACTTATTTGTTTTATGTATTGAACCTTTAGCACTTGCAGTCAGTTAAACACCAGACATTATGGGTATCCCAGTTGAAAGCAAACAATTAAAATTGTCACTTTTTGCAGATACAGTATACTCATGATACTGTATGTGAAAGCTCTACTTCTACATTTTTGATACTTTCCTTCCACTTTATTTTTTCATTTATCTTTATTTTGCTGTTTATGGCATAGATTTGTAGAGTGTTGCTGTCTTAGTCCATGCTGAATAACTCTGTTTACGGCATAGTAATGTACTTTGAATATATTTTATTTAACTGCATTGTTTGCTTCTTAAGATGTCGTAGCTATACCGACTATATGTCTTACGTATTAATTGCTTTATCAATAAAACTCAGGATCGGGGTATTAATTTATCTTTTCAGATATTTTGTTTATTGGTTTATTTTTCTGACCATCTTACCTATCAGAATGCTGTAGCATTCTTTTGGTGGATAAACTGTTCTTAGCATTCATAATGTTTTGTTCGGTTAACTATGAAATAAAGAAATTATTTACCGTATATACTCGCATATAAGCCGACCTGCATATAAGCCGACCCCCCAACTTTTTCCTAAAAAACCAGGGAAAAATGATTGACCCCCATATAAGCCAGGGGTAGGAAATACTGGATTGGTGCAGGCCACGTGATCCCCCAGTGTGTCCCAGTATAGCCAGTATAGTGCCCAGTATGGGTAGGTAGTGCCTCAGTATAGCTAGTATAGTGCCCAGTATGGGTAGGTAGTGCCCCAGTATAGCTAGTAAAGTGCCCAGTATAGCTAGTATAGTGCCCAGTATAGCTAGTATAGTGCCCAGTCTGGGTGGGTAGTGCCCCAGTATAGCTAGTATAGTGCCCAGTATAGCTAGTATAGTGCCACAGTATTGGTAGGTAGTGCCCAGTAGAGCTAGTAAAGTGCACAGTATAGCTAGTATAGTGCCCAGTATAGCCAGTAAAGTGCCCAGTATAGCTAGTATAGTGCCCAGTATGGGTAGGTAGTGCCCCAGTATAGCTAGTAAAGTGCCCAGTATAGCTAGTATAGTGCCCAGTATAGCTAGTATAGTGCCCAGTCTGGGTAGGTAGTGCCCCAGTATAGCTAGTATAGTGCCCAGTATAGCTAGTATAGTGCCACAGTATTGGTAGGTAGTGCCCCAGTAGAGCTAGTAAAGTGCACAGTATAGCTAGTATAGTGCCCAGTATAGCCAGTAAAGTGCCCAGTATAGCTAGTATAGTAACCCAGTATTGGTAGGTAGTGCCCCAGTAGAGCTATTAAAGTGCACAGTATAGCTAGTATAGTGCCCAGTATAGCTAGTAAAGTGCCCAGTATAGCCAGTAAAGTGCCCAGTATAGCTAGTATAGTGCCCAGTATAGTGCCCAATATAGCCAGTATAGTGCCCAGTATAGCTAGTATAGTGCCCAGTATAGTGCCCAGTATAGCCAGTAAAGTGCCCAGTATAGCCAGTATAGTGCCTAGTATAGTGCCCAGTATAGCCAGTATAGTGCCCAGTATAGCAAGTATAGTGCCCAGTTTAGCCAGTAAAGTGCCCAGTATAGCCAGTATAGTGCCCAGTATAGTGCCCAGTATAGCCAGTATAGTGCCCAGTATAGCGATCCCCCTCCGCGGCCGCCGCTGCTATTACCTGTTCAGCCAGCGGCCGCTTCCTCTAATCCGGGTGCCCCTCTCGCTCTGCTCTCCATCATGCGTATAAGTGTATCACAGCAGCGTGCCCGGCGCTGCTGCTGTGGCGAGGCAGGAGAGAGAGCGGTTCCCCTGGTAATGGCCACTTTACTAGCTATACTGGGCACTATACGGGCGGGCGGGGGGGGGAGGGGGCGCCGTGGACCACCACCCAAGACTCGCATACAAGCCGACCCCCCAACTTTTGGCCCACTTTTTGGGGGTCAAAAATTCGGCTTGTATGCGAGTAGATACGGTATTTTTAAAATGGTTAGTTATTTGTAGAAGATATACTTTTTCACCCCATATTTAAAACCTAGTCGTACTCATGAGTTCCATAATACCACCTGGCAGAGACAGATTTGCATTGTTTGGATAAGATTTGGTGGGCCTCTGAATAAGCGGTTCTTTGACTGTGAAATGTGCATCAAAGGCAACCACAAGTCACATTCTCCCCATATAAGAGAGTTTAGTCTTCATTTTTCTTACTGGACATGCTCCCTAAGAGCAAATCAGGTAATTTGGGCATATGGTGCACCTGGTGATTTGGATGCCCCTGTAGCACACAATGTAATTGGCAGAGATGGCAGCACCAACAAGGAAATTTGGGCACGAGGCGCAAAAGTATGCCTATTATAAAGCCGAACTCCGGCTAGTGGTGGAATCCAGAGTTTGGCCGAATCCAGAGTTTGGCAATTGTATAGCAATGCCAAAAAGTGCCCAAAGGAAATTTGGACACAAGGCACAAAAGTATGGCTATTATATAGCCGGACTCTGGAATGCCGTGGTGACTGAATCCAGCGCTTGGCGTTTGTATAGCAATGCTTAGTGTGGTTTTTATGTCTTAAGACAGAAGGTAGTTGTGATAATTCAGATTTAAGTGTCTAACTGTGGTTACCCACAATGCACACTGCTGAATATGCAAATTATCTCTTCATGCCCCTGAAGCCAGGCTTACATCCAGGGCCGGGCCGAGGCATAGGCTGGAGAGGCTCCAGCCTCAGGGCGCAGTGTAGGAGGGGGCGCACAATTCATTCAGCTGTCATTCCTAATTGTGTTTGAAGCAGAAAAAAATAAGAAAAGGGGATACATAGCAGTGACTGCAAGCCAGATAACTAGATATTAAGGTGTTGGGGAGGTTGTGGGCCCTGTGGCACCTCTTAGTCTAATAGCAATCAGTGTGTGACGGCTGGGGTGGCAGGGATGGAGGGTGTCTCAGCCTTGGGTGCTGGAGGACCTTGTCCCACCTCTGCTTACATCCAGAACCACTGGTGTATAGCAAGCCTATAGCTTTAAATTGTACAGAGCCACATCACATCCACTATTTTATAGCCAAGCTTTGGCTACGGAATAGTGGCAGTTTTAGCAGTGATGTTGCAGTAATTGGCATTATGTGTACACAATGCCACACCCACCGGCATAATGCATAATCCTGACATAGCTAGTGACTGTGGTGTGATCTTTTCATGCAATATTTACAGTCTCTTCTTATGATATATATGACATATAGTTACACTTTTGGACAACTTACTAGAGTTAGATTAATACTAATACAAATCGCATGTGCTTTTTAATCGCAAGGTCTTTTGAAAAAGAATGAAAATCGTGAAGACCTGTACACACTGGTGTGATGCGCTTTTTTCTATTCTCATGAAGGCTTGCGATTTAAAAATCGCATGTGATTTTAAAAGTGCATCAGTGTGTACAGGCCCTAACATGTGATAGCTTTTGTGTATATTGATAGTATAATACAGTGGGATGCAGAAGTTTGGGCAACCTCGTTAATTGTCATGATTTTCCGGTATAAATCGCTGTTTTTTACGTTAAAAAATGTCAGTTAAATATATAATGTAGGAGACACACACAGTGATATTTGAGAAGTGAAATTAAGTTTATTGGATTTACAGAAAGTGCACAATAATTGTTTGAACAAAATTAGGCAGGTGCATAAATTTGGGCACCACAAAATAAATGAAATCAATATTTAGTAGATCCTTCTTTTGCAGAAATTACAGCCTCTAAATGCTTCTTGTAGATTCCAATGAGAGTCTGGATTCTGGTTGAAGGTATTTTGGACCATTCCTCTTTACAGAACATCTGTAGTTCATTCAGGTTTGATGGCTTCCAAGAATGGACAGCTCTCTTTTACTCACACCACAGATTTTCAATTATATTCAGGTCTGGGGGCTGAGATGGCCATTCCAGAACATTGTACTTGTTCCTCTGCATGAATGCCTTAGTGGATTTTGAGCAGTGTTTAGGGTCGTTGTCTTGTTGAAAGATCCAGCCCCGGCACAGCTTCAGCTTTGTCACTGATTCCTGGACATTGGTCTCCAGAATCGCTTCTCAGCCTTTTGGCTAAGATCAAGTGTAGTATCTGTTCTTATCAGTTTAATATCTGATACGTCCCCTATCTGGGGACCATATATTAAATGGATTTTTGGAACAAGTAGATGGAAGAAGAGCTTGCTCTGTCCACTCTGCGCATCGACCTGGTATTGCAGTACCTCCAGGACCGGTGCACTACTCTCTTTTTTTTTTCTTTTCACAGTGGCTGGATGGTGTAATGGTTAAGGGCTCTGCCTCTGACGCAGAAGACCAGGGTTTGAATCTTGGCTCTGCCTGTTCAGTAAGCCAAGTCTATAGGCCTATAGAGCGCGTCCTAGTGGCTGCAGCTCTGGCGCTTTGAGTCCGCCAGGAGAAAGGTGCGATATAAATGTTATTTGTCTTGTCTTGTCAGAATCTGCTGATACTGAGTGGAATCCATGCGTCTCTTAACTTTCTTGTAGATTCCAATGAGAGTCTGGATTCTGGTTGAAGGTATTTTGGACCATTCCTCTTTACAGAACATCTGTAGTTCATTCAGGCTTGATGGCTTCCAAGAATGGACAGCTCTCTTTTACTCACACCACAGATTTTCAATTATATTCAGGTCTGGGGACTGAGATGGCCATTCCAGAACATTGTACTTGTTCCTCTGCATGAATGCCTTAGTGGATTTTGAGCAGTGTTTAGGGTCGTTGTCTTGTTGAAAGATCCAGCCCCGGCACAGCTTCAGCTTTGTCGCTGATTCCTGGACATTGGTCTCCAGAATCACTTCTCAGCCTTTTGGCTAAGATCAAGTGTAGTATCTGTTCTTATCAGTTTAATATCTGATACGTCCCCTATCTGGGGACCATATATTAAATGGATTTCTGGAACAAGTAGATGGAAGAAGAGCTTGCTCTGTCCACTCTGCGCATCGACCTGGTATTGCAGTACCTCCAGGACCGGTGCACTACTCTCTTTTTTTTTTCTTTTCACAGTGGCTGGATGGTGTAATGGTTAAGGGCTCTGCCTCTGACGCAGGAGACCAGGGTTTGAATCTTGGCTCTGCCTGTTCAGTAAGCCAAGTCTATAGGCCTATAGAGCGCGTCCTAGTGGCTGCAGCTCTGGCGCTTTGAGTCCGCCAGGAGAAAGGTGCGATATAAATGTTATTTGTCTTGTCTTGTCAGAATCTGCTGATACTGAGTGGAGTCCATGCGTCTCTCAACTTTGACAAGGTTCCTAGTCCCTGCACTGGCCACACAGCACCACAGCATGATGGAATCACCACAATATTTTACTGTAGGTAGCAGGTGATTTTCTTGCAATGCTGTGTTGTTTTTCCTCCATGCATAAAGCCCCTTGTTATGCCCAAATAACTCAATTTCAGTTTCATCAGTCCACAGCAATTTATTCCAAAATGAAGCTGCCTTGTCCAAATGTGCTTTAGCATACCTCAAGCGGCTGTGTTTGTGCTGTGGGAAGAGAAAAGGCTTCCTCTGCATCACTCTCGCATACAGCATCTCTTTGTGAAAAGTGCGCCGAATGGTTGAACGATGTAGTGACTCCATCTGCAGCAAGATGATGTAGATCTTTGGTGCTGGTCTGTGGGTTGACTCTGACTGTTCTCACCATTCATCGCTTCTGTTTATCCGAGATTTTTATTGGTCTGCCACTTCGAGCCTTAACTTGAACTGAGCCTGTGGTCTTCCATTTCCTCAATATGTTCCTAACTGTGGAAACAGACAGCTGAGACCACCTTCTGTATCCTTCCCCTAAACCATGATGGTGAACAATCTTTGTCTTCTGGTCATTTGAGAGTTGTTTTGAGACCCCCATGTTGCTACTCTTCAGAGAAAATTAAAAGAGGAGGGAAACTTACAATTGACCCCCTTAAAAACTCTTTCTCATAATTGGATTCACCTGTGTATGTAGGTCAGGGGTCTCTGAGCTTACCAAGCCAATTTGAGTTACAATAATTAGTTCTAAAGGTTTTGGGATCAATATAATGACAACGGCGCCCAAATTTATGCACCTGCCTAATTTTGTTTAAACAATTATTGCGCACTTTCTGTAAATGCAATAAACTTTATTTCACTTCTTAAATATCACTGTGTGTGTCTCCTATATGATATATTTAACTGACATTTTTAATCGTAACAATCAACAATTTATACAGAAAAGTCATGACAATTAACAAGGTTGCCCAAACTTTCGCATCCCACTGTAGGTTGTTGTGATTCCATTCAGGATCAACTGTTGTCAGTTCTGTTATTATGATCTACAATAAACTCCAGCTTTAGGGATTTTCTAGCCTCCCTTCTCACAGTCTGTATATTGGACTTAAAACTTGTTCAAGTCAGAAGTGGGATTTATATACAGTATGTTGACACATATGTTGACACATATGTTGTTATATCTTTGACACTTGGCCCATATGCAATTAACTTTCTCCTAGGAGATAAGTTTTCATCTTCTATGTAGAATAACTTTTCAGCACTTAGCAACTGAAAAAGTATCAAAAAGTAGTTGAAAAAGCACTATCAAAACTATTTTAAGTATTTTCGTGCTTGCTGGTGATTTAAAAGGCATTTTATTGACAAGTTTAAATACATTACTTAGAAGAAAACTC
Organism: Hyperolius riggenbachi; assembly: GCF_040937935.1. NCBI lineage: Eukaryota > Metazoa > Chordata > Amphibia > Anura > Hyperoliidae > Hyperolius > Hyperolius riggenbachi. The sequence goes on from NC_090646.1 coordinate 426,033,126, forward strand.
AGGGGAAAAAGTTAATTGCAAATGGGCCTTGGGCCCAATTGCAATTAACTTTTTCTCCTGAGTTTTCTCCTAGGTGATATTTTCACACCTTTTTTATAAAATGCATTTTAAACCACCAGCAAGCAAGAAATTACTCAGAATAATTTCAGTAGTACTTTTTCACCACATTATGGGTACTTTTTAAATTGTAAAATGCGTTAAAGTTATTTTAAAGAGAACATAAAAATTAACTCAGGAGAAAAAGTGAATTGCATATGGCCCTTTGTGTTTTGTTTTATTCTTTTTCTTTTCACTCCGCTAATCCAACAGTCTTCAATAATTCTGTTTATTATTCCATTTATTTATTTATGTGGTAATGCAAGTGCTTGACTAGCGTTTTTGACTACAGGGGTAAATGTTGGAGTCAGTATACAATTACTAAGGTGAACCTGCAACAAAAGTTAAATATCAGTTAGTTTCAGAGCAGGCATAGATTAGAAGGATTAAGGTTAGGGTAGGGGGAAGTTATTAATATCAGCAAGGGTTAGACGTCAAGAAAGGTTAACATTAAAGCAAAATTCCACTGTTGAGAAACAAGAAAGCCCTTCAGGTCTACAGATGTTGTGCTCAGTGTCAGACATTGATTGCTTATCTTACCTTAGTCATTTATTTAACCACTTGATGACCCAGCCTTTACCCCCCCTTAAGGACCAGCGCTGATTTTGCTGATCTGCGCTGGGTGGGCTCTACAGCCCCCAGCACAGATCAAACACCAGGCAGAGCGACCAGATCGCCCCCCTTTTTCCCCCACTAGGAGGATGGTGTGCTGGGGGGGTCTGATCACTTCTGCCTGCGTGTGGCTGGCGGGGGGGGGCACCTCAAAGCCCCCTCCACCGCAGGATTCCCCCTCTCCCTCTCCTCCCTCCCTTCCCCGGAGATCGGAGGCTGCACAGGAACGTGCAGCCTCCAACAGGCTCCTGCCTGTCATGTGACAGCGATCCCCGGCCGCTGATTGGCCGGGGATCGCTGATCTGGTACAACGCTGCTACTGTTAGCAGCGTTGTACAAATGTAAACAAAGCGGATTATTTCCGCTTGTGTTTACATTTAGCCTGCGAGCCGCGATCGGCGGCCCGCAGGCTATTCACGGAGCCCCCCGCCGTGAATTGACAGGAAGCAGCCGCTCGCGTGAGCGGCTGTTTCCTGATTAATTGGCCTGCAGCCGGCGACGCAATACTGCGTCGCTGGTCCTGCAGCTGCCACTTTGCCGACGCGCGTTATGAGTGCGTGGTCGGCAAGTGGTTAATGCAGATTTGGAAAATAAGCAACAATTGCTCATGGTCTCTAAAGCTATTTATGAATTCATATCTGGGCTGTAATGAATGATTGCAACAAAAAGTACAAATTCTAGTCCCCAAAAGAAGTGTAATTTGTGCTTATAGTCAGGTATTTATAGCTGGCTGCACATTTAAATGAAAGAGTCATTTTTAGTAACATTAAATTGCAAAATCATTTGGTAGCACTGACACATGTTTATAACAAATTTTCAACATAAGAGGAATTTCATGTTAAGGGGAAAGGTTAAGCTTAGACATTAGGAAGGAGTTTTTCATCAAGCAGGGATTCATGTTAAGGGGAGAGATTAAGGCTAGATGGCCGGAGTATGACTTTAATCAGGAGGGGATTAACATTAAGAAGAAGTTTAAAATGAACCTGGGTCCTACTGTTTATGGAGAGAGATGCAAAGTCGGACATTGTGCCAGCCTCTTCCTTCGGCAATAAGATGCTCCCTTTGGCCGACTGTAAATAAATTAGTACCCTCTAATCCTGTCACAAGTGTCACATGACTAGAGATGGTGAAAGCTTGTAAATAGGAGTAGCTTAGTGAGGGAGGAAGAGATGGGCACAATTTATGACTCAGACCTGAATTTGATTCCATAAACACAAGATCACTTGAAAGTGGAACTAGAGTACTCTCCAGTAGATTTGCCACATTCTTTTAAAACCTTGTACACAATTAATTAATTTGCCATTAGTTATTTGTTATTTAGCCATCCATCATGGCAGATCACTAAGCAATGTCATAGGGCAGCTTTGCAGTCTGCATACACTATTCACGATTTACAGAGCAGATGGACCAAAATGCAGGTGTAAGAGGCTTTAGATTGAGAACCATGATGACTTGTTTCTTTATACAAAGTGTTCCAAAGTGTAAAGGTTCAAAATGACAGATGAACAATTGTTTCAAACAACATTGTGTGACTATCTGTTAAAGAACAAGCAAAAAACAACGGTTACAGGTTGCCAATGTATGACGATGCGCGTGCATTTCAAAAGACCTTCATGACAGATCAAATCAGATCAGTTCATTTAACGTCCCTCATGTGTACAGATCTTTAAACAATCTTTTTGCTAAAATCTATGGAACGTCTCCCTGTATCCTTCTTTGTTTGGCAATTTACTTGAAGTTTATTTCTGTTGTTCACATCCCATCTTTATTATAAAGATTGTCGAAACTTCATTTATCTGCAGTTTCCAGCAATTCAGTCTTGCAGTGGGTACTTAACTTTAGTATTTATAATTTCACTTTACCAAGCAGCCTTATCAGTTGATGGTCTAGCGAGCACTGAGATCTCCAGGGTGTGGAGATTGTTCTCCTATCTCTGAAAGCACAAGATAAGAGCTTCAGTGTGATTCTGTGTAGCTGTGTACTGCTTACAGAGTGAATTGAATATTATGGTACATAAACTGTCTTTTGCAAGATGTCAGCTTCCATATTTTAATATTGTTTGATTTAATTGCGCGTTATGATAGATTGTAAGGTTAAAGAGGGAATAAACTCTGATATAACATTCAGTAAAACATGTTTTCCTTCTTTTTATTACCCATACAGTTATATTTGGTTTTGTGCACAAGTATTTTTGTTAGCTTACAAATTACAATTCATGTTGACAAATTCATGTTAACAAAACTGGGCATAGGCCACATGGCCACTGTATTAGGTACACAGAAGTTGTTTTGTAAATCTGTACTAAGTATTCAGATGTGCAAATACTTTTCAAACTTTATGCACAATTTATTGAATCACCAATATGAAACAAGCACAGACGCAGTGAAATGACCTGCTTGCATGTTGCAGAGCAGATCAGGAGCTCACCATTTTACAAATGCTTCTCATTAAGGATAAGTACGCACTTACCTTAAAGGGAACCTTAACTGAACGGGGGGTATAGAGTTTTACTTACCTGGGGCTATTACCAGCCCCCTGCAGCAGTCCTGTGCCCTCGGCGCCGCTCTGGAATCCTCTGGTCCCCCGCTGTCACTTAGTTTCGTTTTTGACGACTCACCAGTCGCCGGCCGCCATGCGTATTATTGGACGCATTCACCAATGCAATTAGCGCTATTGCGGACCGCAACGCGTACAAAAATACGCGTCGCCGCATATCTACGCGTGCGGAATGCGGCATACCCCCCGTTCAGTTAAGGTTCCCTTTAAGTATTGCTAAATGGTTCTTGGCATATATATATTATCAGCACCAGTGTAAATATCTCACTGGCTGCTGGACTAGACGGAAGTAGTAACCCTTAATGTTTTCCTAGCTTACCTTGACCATTTTCATAAAACTAACCTTAACCTCAAAGGACCACTATCACAAACATCGTAAAAATGTAAGATAACGTAAACACATACAAATAAGAAGTATGTTTCTTCCAGAATAAAATGAGCCATACATTACTTTTCTCCTATGTTGCTGTCACTTACAGTAGGTAGTAGAAATCTGACAGAACCAACAGGTTTTGGACAAGCTCAGCTCCTTAAGGGGGACTCTCAGGGTTTTTTTAATTTTCAAAAGCACTTAGTGAATGCCAGTTGCTCTGCCCAACTGCCAAAGAAGCGTACAAACAGGTGGGGGGCGGTCTGCATCTTTATATAAATCTTTTTCAGGGATTTTCTCTTTGGAAATAATAAAGGCCATGCTGAAAATCCCCCATGAAGAGATAGACTAGACCAAAACCTGTCGGTTCTGTCAGATTTCTGCTGCTTACTGTAAGTGACAACAAAATAGGAGAAAAGTAATTTATGGCTCATTTTACTCTGCAAGAAACCTACTTCTTATTTCTTTGTGTTAACATGTATTTTAAAATGTACAATTTTTGCGATAGTGCTCCTTCAAAGGACCACTATCGTGAAAAAAATAGGCAGCTAAAATCTGACAGAACCGATAAGTTTTGTGCCAGTCCATCTCTTCATGGGCAAATCTCAGGGTTTTCTTTGTTTTCAACAGCCTTTCCTGAACAGCAATTTAACTGCCAAAATAGTAAGATACCTCCCTACTCACTTGCACACTATTTTGTCAGTTAGACTTTGCAACTGCTGTTCAAGAAAGGCTGTTGTAAACAAAGAAAACCCAGAGAATCCCCTAGGAGGAGATGAACTGGCCCAAAACCTGTCTGTTCTGTCAGATTTTAACTGCCTACTTTTTTCGCGATAGTGGTCCTTTAATTCTTTGAAAGATCTCTATCAGTAATCTCACTAATCTAGTACTTACCATTGTTAATTCAATTTACTAAAAGATAACGTGCAGCTCACACACCAATCAATAACAAGTTTTCACTAGTCACTGTTACGGTGTGATATCCAAATAGAGAACTATAAAATGAAGCCATGCACAAGAGATTTCTAACCCAGGAGAAACTCGTCAAAGTAAAACTTTTATTTCTTCCCCAAGGGAAATAATTAAATAAAACATGGTATAATCAATGAAGGATATACTCTTCCACAACAAGGCATCTATTGCAGAAGGTGCAGAGGAGGTCAATGATCATTGCGCCCTGCAATCAGGGATTTCTCAAGACCATTAATCCCCCAGGACCTTTTGCCCACATTTGATTCAAACACATTGCTGTCCATAATTATGCAAATAAAGTAATGCAAACTCACTCACCATGTTTAGGTGTATAAGAACCGGGTGCCAAAGAATAGTGTGGTACAGTGCTGAGCGCCTCCATCCCCTCACGACTCATCTAATAAACCAAGTCACCAGAGGAATGCCATGTGGCCACATCCATAGCATTGAACGCACTCACTGCATATTACATTTGGAAATTAGAGAAGCCATTAACCATCTACAGTGCAACACCACAGAGCTAACAGAGGTGTGGCATGTAAACAAACTGTACATTAGCTCCTGTGAGCACAAAGCTCCCAATACCCCCCCACCCCCACCCCATAACAAAAAATCCCTATCAAAATCCATACCCTAATCTTCAATTCCCCCTTAAAGGGCACATGAAGTGATAGGAATGTGGAGGCTGCCATATTTATTTCCTTTTAAACAATACAAGTAGCCTGGCAGCCCTTCTGATCTCTTTAACTGCAGAATGTCTGAATCACACACCTGGGTCTGTGGCTAAAAGTATCAGAGGCAGAGGATCAGCAGGATAGCCAGGCAACATGAGTTGTTTGAAAGAAAATAAATATGTTAGCTTCCATTTCCCTTTCCCTCTTAAACAGGGTCAGATTTGTGGAAAAGCCTGTAGAGGCCCGGACCTTGGGCAGAAAAAGCTGAGGGGTGTCAGGCCTTGGGGGCAAAGGTGACACCTGTCATGAATCATCTCTCTCCCGGCCTACAGCCACCCTGCTTTGTTCTGCACTATACACTGTGTGCTGCTATGGGTGGCCACCACGGACACAATGGGCTGAGCTGTTGTGACTTTTCACCTGACCTGTGTGTGTGTGTCACCCTTATCTGTGGTGGTGCTCCTCTCTGGCATTTGTACCAGATGGTTAGACTCCCTACTGTGTGTACAGTGGGCAGCTGCCCCATCATTGGCAGCTGAGCCCGCAATCTGTTAAAGCAAGGAAGCATATCTTCACTCTCCTCCACTCCTCCAACATATGAGCACAGTGGAGGGGTGGGGCACTGCAGGTTCAGCCAGGAAACAGTGAAGTTGAGGTCTCATTGCACCACTAGGGCTTATGGACAGGACAGATGCCCAGGGTACAGGTACAGAGTGAGACCTCCTTGAACAGGGGTGCTCGGATACCCCGATATCTGATCTGGGTCGGATATCCGATTTTAAAATTTTCCAATCCGAATCTGAATCAGATATCCGACCCTAGTATCCAGGATATCCGGGCAAATTCGGATATCTGGATAGAAAAACTGGAAGTGGCCTTTAAATTGCTCTAAAAATGTTTTTAGGGTATATGAGGCATGTAGCATCATTATTTTGTAAAGGGGAACACTAATTGATGATGTGGGGACTTAAAATTCCCCCCCCCCAACAAAAAAAATGGCTGTCAATTAACATTAGGCCTAGGTTCCAGACAGTGGTCGTGCAGCCCACAATGTGTCCAAAGTCCAACCGCACATCTGGGACATGACAGTTTTCAGCCAAAACACCTCCAAAAAACACCTCCAAAAAATTATGCAGCAATTGTGTTTTGGGTTAAATATAGGTGGTGGTGGTGGTGGTGGTGGGAGCTGTAATTGGAAAAATAATAACTAGGTCCCTCTTGGGTATCAAAAGTAGAAAAATGAATTTTATTAGAATTTGGCAAATGTGTGGCAAAACAGCTTTAAAAACAATTAAAAGTAGCCATACAGAGCGCTCCACAACACCCACTCACCATGCATGCATAACCACTCATACACCCCTTCTGGTACCGGTACCAATGTCCCTTTCTTCAGAGAGGGGGAGAGGATTGCAGCAGCATTAAGCGTGAATGGTTAGTCTTCAGCTTGCAAGCACATGACAATAATGTTCAGCAGATATATAAAGGTCTCACCACTTCAGCATGCTTCCGTCCAGTCATCCAGTAAACCAGGCTCTTCTGAACAGGTCCCCCACAAGAGATTGGGGTCAACAGCAGCCAATAAGCGTGAGGCCTCCGCACTTGGTGGTCGGCAAGTCAGCTCAACCTATTCCGAATATGCTGTGGCAGGGAGCGGACGCCAGCCTCCATTCATGTAGTCAGTGTTGCAGCTGCGTGTATGCGCTCACAGGCTACGGAAATTGCACCCGCCCATCGACGCGTTGCGCCCGCCCCTTTGTGAGCTTCGTCAGGATGTGCGTGGTGTGGTGGTGGGAGCTGCACAGGCAGCAGGAGCAGGGCAATGAAACAGCAGCAGGTGTAACGTGTGCCAGGAGCATGCCGGACATGGCATGTTGCAATTGGCACTTAGCACGTGTCACATGGCACTTGCCACGTGTCACTTACCACGTGTCACGTAGCACTTACCACGTGTCATGTGGCACTTTCCACATGGCACGTGTCACGTGGCACTTGGCACTTGGCACGTGGCATGTGGCACATGTCACGTGTCATGTGGCACTTACCACGTGTCACGCGGCACTTTCCATGTGTCACTTGCCACGTGGCACTTGGCACGTGTCACTTGACATGTGTCACATGGCACTTGACACGTGTCACTTGTCACGTGGCACTTGCCATGTGTCACGTGGCACTTGCCACGTGTCACTTGCCAAGTGCCACTTGGCACTTGACACGTGGCAAGTCCCACGTGACACGTGCCAAGTGCCACGTGACACGTGACAAGTGACACGTGACATGTGACACGTGCAAAGTGCCATGTGCCAAGTGCCGAGTGACAGTCAGACAGCAGAGGAGGAGACACTAGTGCACACTAACTATCACACTGCCACTGCTCACAGCACAGCAATTTTGTAGAAAGCTAACACAGTAGTACTACTACTCTAACAACTACTGGCAATGACTGAAGTACTATAGTACTAACTACACAATAACACAGTAATCCTATCCCTTAATCCCTAACCTAACCTATACCTAAAGCTAATAGCTGGCTAGCAGGAAGCAGCTGGCCTGGTCTGTGCACAGCACACACACAGACACATATCAGCTGCCTGCAGCACACATTCTGACTGTCACACAAATGACACCGCCATCATTGCCAAAAAAAACAAGCTTTTGTGACCCTAGGCTATGACCTCTTTGGCCTAGGGGCCAAAACTCACCAGTCCTGAGCCCCCTAAAAGTCCCTACAATGCTAGAAAATGTGCTACTGCTGAGCCATCGTCCTTTGAAAAGATTTGAGATTTTTGAAAGTGAAACAGAGAGCCCAATGAAAGCCAATGGCAAAATTCAGCACTTTTGCACCCCATAACTCTGGTTTGCAGAGATGTAGGGAAACCAGCGTTGGAGTGCAAGTACAACAATATGCCTTCTACCTGCATGCGACATGTCGTGAGCTTCAGACTTTGCTAACGGCCATGGCAAGGATTTACGTTCGTCATCGGCATCATTGCGAAAAAAACAAGCTTTTGTGACCCTAGGCTATGACCTCTTTGGCCTAGGGGCCAAAACTCACCAGTCCTGAGCCCCCTCAAAGGCCCTACGATGCTAGAAAATGTGCCACTGCTGAGCCATCGTCCTTTGAAAAGATTTTAGATTTTTGAAAGTGAAATAGGGAGCCCAATGAGCACCAATGGCAAAATTCAGCACTTTTGCATCCCTATGACTCTGGTTGGTTATCACCCGCCGACTTTAGCAGTTAATAGCAAAGGCCCCTTACATCCTAGCAACATCAATTTGCAGGATATGTTAAAAAGATAGTAGGAAACAATATTTAAAAAAATATTTTTTTTTTAATTATTTTTATGTGCTGAGTGTCGGAAATCTGAAAAAAATGATGTGGGGTCCCCCCTACTCTGTAACTCCTTGTCCCCCATGCAGGCTGAGATAGCCAGAATGTGGAGCACCGGCCGCATGGGGCTTCGCACCCTGAGCTATCCCAGGCTGCATGGTCCATGGTATGAGGGGGCTCTGGGGGAGAGGGGCGGCCAAGCCTTCCCCTCTCCCTCTGAGCCCTTGTCCAATCCATGCACAAGTAGCTCTTCCCCACCTCCAGTGCCCCCTGAAGGAGGTGGGGGTGATGACTCCCTGGGGGGCGGTTCATGGTGGCATCTGGGAGTCCCCTTTAAGAAGGGGACCCCAGATGCCTACCCCCTCCCAGGAGAAATGAGTATAGGGGCACAAAGAACCTCTTACCCATTTCCACAAAGGGTTAAATGAAATAAAAACACAACAATGAAAAAATCCATTAATGTTCTTAATTAACCAGAAATACTAACCTGTACCTTTAAAAAAAAAATTCCCATGCCAATATCCTCAGCAAATGATCCCACGAATACAGTATCCTCTTATCTTTGCAATCTTCAATTAAGTTGATTGAAGATCTCAGCCGCCCCCCACATAGCAGAGAATGCGTCCTTTGGGATGCATAGCTGCCAGCTCCCGCTGTCTCTCCCCACCTGCCTTCACCTGTCACCCTCACCTAGGCTGGACGCATTCTAAGCTATATTAACGGTTCATGAATGATCCGGTTCTTTTTAATGAATCGGCTCTTTTTTACCGAATCTTTTTTCTTTGAAACTTTAAAATCAATTTTTTCAAAAAGTATAAGGTCTTTTTGGAAAAAAAATTCTTCTTGTTCCCACTGTTCTTTTTAACATTCCCAGCAATTTTGGTGTTTCTCGCTTTTAAAGGGGCCTTGCTATTAACCGCTAAAGTCGGCAGGGGGTCATTTTCCCATGTCAGAAGGAGAATTTACATTGAAAATTTAAAATCGATTTTCTCAAAAACTATAAAGTCTTTTTAAAAAAAATGTTTGCAGTCACTGCCCTCCTCTACATACCCTGCAAATTTGGTGTTTTTACTATGTAAGGGGACTTTGCTATTAACCGCTAAAGTCGGCGGGGGGTAATTTTCCCATGTCAGAAGGAGAATTTACATTGAAAATTTAAAATTATTAACAGCTAAAGTCGGCAGGCATTAAAGTCTATGGGAAAAATCTGAACACAAACTTTTTTGAAAAAATTGTGTGGTTCTCCGCGAACGCGAACCACCGAAGTTCGCCCGGAACCATTTGCCGGTGAACCGTTCGGGCCATCTCTAGTTGTGGAGCCATATGTGGAATTAATGGCTGAATTTCATGTATGGGGTTTAAAGCTGCATTTCACATGTGGAGGTGATGGCTGCATTTCACATGTGGAGGTAATGGCTGCATTTCATATGTGGGGGTGATGGCTACAGTTTACATGTGGCGGTAGTGGCTGCATTTCATATGGGGGGGTGATGGCTACATTTTACATATTAATTTCATATGTTGGGGTAATAGCTCCATTTCATATGTGGTAGTGATGGATGCACTTAATATGTTGGGGTAATGGCTGCACTTCAAAGGTGTTGGCGATGGCTGCACTTTATATGTGGGGATAATGGCCGCATTTCATATGTGGAGGTCATTGCTGCATTTCATAATTGAGGTTAATGGCTGCATTTTATATGTGGGGTTAATGGCTGCAATTAATATGTGTAGGTGACTGCTACATTTTGTAAGTGGGGTTATTGCTACATTACAGGATGCTGTTGGTCAGGGAAAGGAGTGCGTGTGTGTGTGGGGGGGATAGGGGAGTAGGTTGTTAGTCACTGCTGGCCTTGGGTGGTGAAAAATACAAATCTTAAAATCAACTAAAGCCTACCTACCTTTAACCCCCCTGCACCCTGTCAACCACTTCCAGCCATATTCCTTAACCATAATTCTCCTAATCTATTTCTGATATAAAGCAATAAGCCTAACTAATACTATATTTTATTATCTTCTTCAGATCAGGAACCTACATCCATCCAGAATCATCAGCATTGGGTTTCTCAGATTTGTGATAGCAAGCAACAAAATAAACTCTCAATAGCCTAAATCAGTGCTTAACATTTCTGCTGTGTAATATCCCAAAAAGTCCTCTGACAGCCAAAACCAGTATACAGCTTTGTAACGGCCACAGGCCAGCTGTCATAGCCATTGTGCCTGCATCAAAATCAATGGCACCAATTTTCTTTAATCCATCCTGAAGGTACTGACAGGTGGGAACAAGTGCTTGGAGTTAATGGGGGCTGAGGTGAACATTTCGGATAAGAGTGCTTTAAAAGTACACTTATCCTTCAGCTATATGCATCTGGTACTTTCTGTTTAAAAAATATATTATTTGATAGCTTATGGTGCAGAGTTTAAGAAAAGCATTAAAAATGTGTTTGGCAGGGCAACTTAATGATTGGACATTACTGTGAAAGTCAATTTGTCTTTCTGCTATTGACTTGGTTAAGTAGCTCTTTTTATTCTTAACAGCTGCAGGGTAGGAAATAGCCTGTAGAGCTCACTACCAGGATCATGCAATCAAACTGTCAATCAGTGACATGATGATAGTAGACAGTAAAATACTTTAGCAGTGGTAAATGGCCATATGCAGTGCTAAGTATGATGTAAGAACATTAATGATTTAAAATGGCAATACCTATTTTTATTTGTAATAAGTGTAGAGAAAATGTTACTGTTTTATTCCTTGTTTGTGTCTGTTTGTTTGTTTTTACCTGGCTCTTACAGTAGGGGTAAAAATAATTTTATTAAAGCGGACCTGAACTCAGAACATCCTCTCTGTTCTAAAAGATATGCAACAGCATAATAACCTTTAAAGAAAAAACATTTCTTTGGTACAGCTGATACAAATTCTGCAATAAATCTGCATTATGTCTATTGTCTGCTTTCATGGAAGCAGACATATTGCTAACATCCTGTGTTTACCAATTAGCTGCTCTGTCATTGTAGGCAGCTGGCACCGCTGAGGGATCATATTACAACTTGTGATTAGTCACAGATGAGCGGGCATTAGACAGGCTAAACTCTCTAAATACATACAGGGCACATTTCTCTACACTTTCCTTCTGTCCTGTGCAAGAGTTCAGGTACATTTTAAGTGGAAGCCTAAAGCAAAGCGTGCAATACATTAAATAGTCACTTAGCAAGCAGATAAAAGACGTACAGCAAACATCCACTCAGCATGGATCAGCCTAAAGTATTGAAAACACTGGAATCAAAACTGCTCAAAACTATTCACAACAGATTGTATAGATATGAATTGGCTGCACACGCTGTACGACATCAAGGTATATGTCTACCCACTTGGTTTTGTTTAATTTTTGCAAAGGATCTTTCATTAGGTTTTAACAGAACTATATGTGCAGAAAGTAACAATCACATTTCTTAAGTTTTCTTGTTAGTGTCTCAGCTGTTAAGATTGAATAGACTTGTTTGATGAACTTAAATTCAACAAGTAGATGCTGCCATCTAGAGTACAGGTATTGCGGCACTGCATATGTCCTTTAAATCTCTTAACATCTGCTACACAAAGTTCTCTGCAGCTGTTATAAAAGCAATGTACAGCTTATATCCAGTGACAATAATAGAAGAAGATGAAAAAGTCCAAAAGGCATTTGACCCATTTGACCCACAGTGATCTCTAAAGAGAATAACAATGTAAACTGAAACTTCAATATTGTAGAGAAAAAGGCAAGTCCCTCTGTTCAGCTTTATACCAAGCAGGGATTTAGGTTCCTTTCACACTTTATGGGCTTGATTCACTAAACCGTGATAACTCTAATATCACACCTTATCAAAGATATTACATGTTTTTAAAGTTAACATGCCTTATCAGAGTAGCATAGCGAGCACTTCGAACCCGCAGGGGCTCAGGACAGGAAGAGTGACATTGCCAATTAGCAGGCATAAGTTCGTAGCACTCACTATGCTACTCTGAAAAGGTGTGTTAACTTTGAAAAGGTGTTATATCTCTGATAAGGTGTGATATTTGAGTTATCATGGTTTAGTATATCAAGCCCTCTGTCTGTTGTTTTTTTGTATGATGACCATTCTAGCGCTCAACTTGTACATTCAAGTTTTTTGCACTTTTGAAAGTGCTGCATGTTTTGGGGCTGAGAAAAGCATGCAATTGATAGCAGGCAGAAATGCAAGCGTGCACAAAAAGATGCACAAATGGCCCAAAAACCATGCACTGACATGCACGAAAAAGGACATACATTAACCAATATGAAAGTGCTTAGTACGAAGTGTGAAGTGGACTGAACAGCAAGCCTTATTTCACCTTAATTTAGAACATCGTGAGATTATTCACCTTGTTTATGTGTGAGAGTGTATGTACATAGTACTTAGTCATGTCACACTGTCCTCAAAGGAGGGCATAATCTAATCCTACCATAGTCATAGTCTAATGTCCTACAATATTATTATGTATTTATGTAGCACTGACATCTTCTGCTGCACTTTACAGAGTACATACCCATATCACTGATTTTCCTCAGAGGAGCTCACAATATAATCCCTACAATGGTCATACTTTAATGTCCTACCATATTATTATATTGTGCATGGCTGAGAGAGACCTTTCAGTAAACTACCCTTTAAAAGCCTGGCTTTGACCCTTAACTGAAATGCAACAAGGCTCCCATAGTGTGATGTCAGAGCCATGGTCCTGACATCACACTGTGGGAGGGGTTTCACCACAATATCAGCCAGTACTGTAATATGCTGCAGAATATATCACTGCCATATAAATACAGGTGCATGAAAAAAGGGCACCAGGAAAAAAGGACCCAGCTGGATAACAAATTTGCGCCGGTGGATAACGAAATGTCCGGTGGTGCCTAACCCTAACTCCCTCCCCCCCCCCCCGGGGTGCCTAACCCTAACCACCCCCTTGGTGGTGCCTGACCCTAGCCACACCCCCTGTGTTGCCTAACCTAACAACCCCCCGGGTGGGGCCTAACCCTAACCTCCCGTTGGTACCTAACCCTAACCACTCCCCCTGCACAAACACTCTTAGGTCCACTTTTAGGTCCCCCCCCAGTATAGGTAGCCAGGCATATTTGCCTCCAGTATAGGTTAGCTACGTAGGTGCCTCCAGTAAGCCCGTATAGTTGCCAACAGTATCGGTTAGATAGGTAGGAGCCCCCAGTATAGGTTAGATAGGTAGGTGCCTCCAATATACGTAGTCACTATTTGAGATGGTCCGAACGGTTCGCCCGCGAACATATTCGCACAAACTTCAGTGATTCGTGTTCATGGTGAACCGCGAACTATATGCGAGTTCGACCTGCCCCCTATACTACATTAATAGGGTCAACTTTGACCCTTTACATCACAGTCAGCAGACACAGGGTAGCCAATCAGGCTACACTCCCTCCATGAGCCCCCCCACCCCCTTATAAAACGCAGGCAGCGTCAGCCATTTCACTCACTCGTGTGGCTGCAGTAATTAGAGAAGGGAGAGAACCTGGCTGTTGACATAGGGAAAGCTTAGTTATGCTCTTGTTAGGTTGCTCTTTCTTGCTGATCTTATTGCTAAAAAGCACTCCTCATCCTCAACAGCTCTTTTGAGAGCTAATGTTGTTCTTGTGATCTATTTTTTTTGGTGTGTGTCTCACAGACACTTGTACTGCATATACAGCCCTGTCAGTCAGTCGCTGCTGCTGGTGGGACCTTGGCCCCTTAGTGTAGTATAGCTGGTGGACATAGAGGTTAGTTTAGTGCAGTGGGAGTAGCAAGGGTAAGTAAAGTGTAGTGTAACAGGGGTCAGCATAGATGGGAAGTGTAGTGTAGAATCTGTAGATAGAGACATTTTCGGTGGGGAAAGGTCCATAAGATGCCCCTGCGCCATAGACCCACCTAGGTTTAGCTATTTTTTGTTTTTCCTGATTTCTGCCCTCTAAACCTAAGTGCGTCTTATATGCCAGAGCATCTTATTGTCACAATCTGCATCTGCTGGTAAATTCCTGCATGAACTAACTTTGCTTCACCAGCAGATGTCACCAGCCTCCTCCATGAATTTACAATGTGAACTTTCCTCTGCCCACCAGCAGAGGGCAGACTGTCTAGAGATCTCTCCACAGACAGGGAGGAGGCCTGGACTGTCACATGGTCTCTCAGCATGCCATTTAAGCCACACCTGTAAACTAACTAGCTGCTAGCTCTTCTGTCACGATTTGCATGGAGTTTGTGCGCTGCACCTGAAGCAAACAGAAACAAACGCACAAACCCACAACCAGGCAGAGATGTCACTGTTTAGGAAAAGACTGACAAAACCAGGAGTAAATGAATAACAAGGATTAATTATTAAAATGAAAATAAAGTAATACTATGCATTAACCTCATGCACGGAAACAATCAGTATCAACTTGCAGGCAACGTATTCTAGACACATACAATACACTGCATCAAATAATACAGGCAGATATATACAATAAGCATACAAGGTATGAAAATCAGGGTTTATGCAAGGACCTCTCTGCATAAAGCGAGTTATGCAGAGTAGATCCAGTGTATAGAATTGTGTGCACACAGACCCTGGATCCAGAATAGTAACACAACATAAACCTAGAAATATATATACAAAATACAGATTCACAATCGAGGAGGAGACACACGGATAGTCAGCAAGCATAGGTCATACACAGGAGATCAAACAGTACAGTAATCGCTAGGCAAAGAATAGTCGGTATACAAAGCACAAGGTCAACACGGGAGATCAATACAGCAGGGAATCAAGGAACTAAATTACCAGGAACAGGGAACTCAGGGCAGGATGGCTAGAACCAGGAACAAAGAGCTAGCAACTAGTTAGTTTACAGGTGTGGCTTAAATGGCATGCTGAGAGACCATGTGACAGTCCAGGCCTCCTCCCTGTCTGTGGAGAGATCTCTAGACAGTCCGCCCTCTGCTGGTGGGCAGAGGAAAGTTCAGGTTGTAAATTCATGGAGGAGGCTGGTGACATCTGCTGGTGAAGCATAGTTAGTTCATGCAGGAATTTACCAGCAGATGCAGATTATGACACTTATATTCCAAAAAATATGGTACTTGCCTTTGAAAATGTCAAGGCTCGTGCTCCTCTCCTCCCGCTCAACTTCTGGTAAGCGCGCTCGCACACATCCTTAGCGGTTTTACCGCTTCCACCTCCACTTGTTACTGTTTGCTACTTTTGCACACTTACTGGTTCTATTTTTCCAGGTCTGGTCTGGGCTTCTATTGCTCACCTGTCTTGTCACCCATTCACATTCCTTTTTTTTCCTGCTCAGTCACTTATTACTACAGTTCAGCATGGAGCTCTTATGTATGCACTAAGCACCTTAAATGCGCCCCGCTGTGGGAGACTTGTTCATTCATTGTGATATGATTACATGGAGTATGGAGCATTGTATATGATTGCTAGGCATTATTTAATCATTTATGCCACCCATGTGCTTCTGTTTTTAATTGTTTTTATCTTTCGTTGCATTTCATACCAATAAAGGTGATTTTTTGATTATATTGATTGGTTGTGGTGCGGTATTTAGGACCTTCCTGTTTTTTTGTTGCATATGTCTTTTTGGTCCCTTTCTGCACAAAACACTATTTATTTCTAATTGCAATCTGTATGACACTTATTAGATGGTGCTTGTCCTTTCCCCTTTGGAACGTGTATGCTTATTTAAAAATGTCACACATAAAAACATTTTTTTTGTTGTACAGAAGTACCAATCTTTACACACAGCAGCCAGCAGAGAATTCTTACTCAGAAAGCTTTTCTGGTTGCTGAATAAAGTCAGCTTTGCAGAATATTCAAAAAAAAAACAAACAAACAGCATGGCACTTCCACCTTACTTATACCAGCCCCACCATACTATAAGAGCTCGTGACCTTCAGAGAGAGACCCCATGAGAGATCTTGTCTTCGGCTCATTATGGCTGTCAGCAGTGGTTGCTAAAAGTGGCAACATTGCGTCCACTTACATGCAAAGCAATGCATCTATTGCCTGGGTAATACAGAGCCTATGGCAAACACTGAAATTGTTTGCCATTGTTTGCCCCCCGGTCAGAGCCCCCTTCCCCTATAAAAACAGCATCCTTTCTTGCATACATATGCTATGGTTGCCTGTGTTTTTTTGGCACGGGATATTGCTGAAGTTGCTTTTTTGGAAATATATCTTCTTATTCCCTCTCTGTACTCTTTTATAACACTAAGCAAACTGTGCCCTACATATATAAATTAAGTAGTCATGTTCCCTAGATAACAGGAGTTATCTGATCTGAGGTCTGAGTTACGAGGAGGCATGGGGCAGGTATGCCGGTGCAGCACAGGAGCAGGCATGGCACCCACGGTGCTGTGATGCCCATGTTACGAGCCATGCCTGCACCCCTCGATATATGCCTCTGTCTATTGCAAAGAGGAAGGGTAGCTCTATGGACATACCCTGGCCTGGTTGAGTACCCAATAAAAGGTGAACCAAAGAAATTAAATAAGCATCCATACTATCGATAATGAGTACATGGGGTCTCCTTTAGACTCTTGCATATTAGCCAAATGTGTAAAATAAAAAAAAAAAATGTATCTGTACTTTGCTAGGTTCTGCTTCTGCATCAGGACTAGTGTTGGGCGAACACCTGGATGTTCGGGTTCGGGAACGTTCGCCGAACATGGCCGCGATGTTTGGCATGTTCGGGCCGAACCCCGAACTCCCCGAACATCCCGCTTTTGGGGGCCCTATGGGGTCGCAGGCATAAGGGGGGAGCATGCCCCGATCGCGGGGGGTCGGAAATTCCCCCCACCCCCTCCGCTAGCGCTCCCCCCTCTGCCCGCTTCCCCATACAAAAGTTTAAGGAAAGTAAAATAGTACCGGTGGTAGTGGCTGGCAGTGGCACTGTGAAGTGAGTGAGGAGGAGGAGTCCGGAGAGTGACGCGTTGAGGGAGGCCGGGCAGCGGGCGGTTCAGCGGTAGTACCCTTGTGGTACTTCCGCCCTTTCTCTGACCTCACGTCCTCTGCATACGAGGGTACGCGTCACGCGTACCCTCGTATGCGTCATCACGCAGAGGACGTGAGGTCAGAGAAAGGGCGGAAGTACCACAAGGGTACTACCGCTGAACCGCCCGCTGCCCGGCCTCCCTCAACGTGTCACTCTCCGGACTCCTCCTCCTCACTCACTTCACAGTGCCACTGCCAGCCACTACCACCGGTACTATTTTACTTTCCTTAAACTTTTGTATGGGGAAGCGGGCAGAGGGGGGTGCGCTAGCGGAGGGGGTGGGGGGAATTTCCGATCCCCCCCCCCGCGATCGGGGCATGCTCCCCCCTTATGCCTGCGACCCCATAGGGGGGCCGTATTCGGCCGAACAGGGCCCTGTTCGGCCGAACAGGGGCCCTGTTCGGCCAGCCATTGAGCTGTTCGGGCGAACCCGAACAGTTTGGCCGAACACCACCAGGTGTTCGGCCGAACTCGAACATCACCCGAACAGGGTGATGTTCTGCAGAACCCGAACAGTGGTGAACACTGTTCGCCCAACACTAATCAGGACCTCCTGCCACTTGATAGATGTTTGCTACCTGCTGATTTCAGTTACAGTGCATGTCTTATGCAACTTACAGTGGTCATTTGCATAAGACATGCGTTATAATGAGTGTGAACTGCAATGAAGACTGGACATAGACTTTAATAGAAAGCCTGCATGCAGGGAGTTAAAATAACATGATCAGTTACAACACAGTACTGTGAACATGTCCACATAATTGTATGGGCAGTGAGTTGACATGCAGAGTTATTCTGAAATACAACTGATCACTGTGAACAAGTCCTTAAACTTGATTGAAGAGCCTGTGGAGGAGGTCCATCCTTTTCAAACTCTTCTGCTCAACTGAGTTTTGCCCCACCTCTGTTTATAGGCTAAGCCAGGGCATGCTGAGGGGTGATCAGACTAGCCACACTGGGGAAATACAAACAACCTATATTAGGCTTACTTGCTTACTTAAATAAAACAACATAATAATAATAATAATCAGCTACGTCATCTTTGCACTAGCCATGCCCAAGTCTATAAACAAAATTGAGGCAGGGAGAAAAAACTTAGCTGAACAGAAGAGTTCAAAGAGGATAATCTCCTTACAGCAAACCTGTAAGTTTAAAAAAATAAATACATACCCACAAAGAGGGGATTCTTTGGATGGTCCAGATTCCTGCTGTGTCCTACTCAGCCCCACTGCTGCTGGCCAGGACCTTCTTCTTGTTTGAGGCTATACTCTCCTCCTATGGCTGTACTCGCACATGCACAGTATAACCATGCTCATACATGAAGAGGTGCACATCCACAGGAACATATTGGGAAAAAGCTTATGTTTGATATGTACGGAGATGCCATGCACTGCAGCAGTGGGTTCTAAGATGGATCAGGAAGCCTCTAGACTATCTAGAGGCTTCCCTCTATGTCAGTAAGTATCTGACTTTTTTTAACTTACAGGTTTCCTTTCAGAGATTCTTCAAGCAAGCTGAATGCTGCAATGCACCAAAAGGTCCATACAATCAACAGGGCAAGGACCTGTATTCAGTCAAGTAGCAGAGAAGAAACTAAGTCGTTTATTAACCTAAAAGTCTTTTAGTACGTTGCAGGTAATAAAACTTTGCCAAAACTCAGGGAATCTCTGACCTCAACAGCTACAGGCCTGTGGCCCTGACATCTGTCATCATGAATACCTTTGAAAGAGTGGTCCTGTCCCTTCTTAAGCTCTCCACATTGCCACTAATGGACCTGCTTCAGTTCGCCTATAGAGCAAACAGATCCACTGATGACGCCATCAATAGCTGCCTGGAGCTTACAAATGGCCACCTAACCAACCCAAACTCATACACCAGGATCCTCCTACTGGACTTTAGCTTGTTGTTTAAAACCACCTGTCCATGTATACTGCAGAGGAATCTTGAGGCACTTGAGGTCCATCCTACCCTCTGCCTATGGATCACAGACTTCTTGACCAACAGGTCCTAAGTGGTCAAGTTGGGTGATATCTCCTCTCAGCCGAAGGTCACCTACAAGGGTGCCCCACAGGGCTGCGTACTGTCACCAATCCTGTTTTCCCTGTACACAACAACTGCAGATCCACAGCGGATTCTGTCAAGATCATTACATTTGTCGATGACACCACCATCGTTGGCCTGGTAACTAAGAATGATGAGCAGGCCTACCGTCAGGTGGTTGACAGAATTTGTTGCTGGAGTATGGAAAACAGGCTGATCCTCAACACAGCCAAAACTGTTGAGTTAATAGTTGCTTTCAGAAACAATGCCCCCCACCCTCCTCCAATCTACATAGAGGGTTGACAGAGTAGCCAGCGTGCGCCTCCTGGGTATGACCATCTCAAATTACCTAAGCTGGAAGGAACACACAGCCACCACTCAGAGAAAAGCCCAGCAGAGACTATTCTTCCTCCACCAGCTAAAGAAATTTGGCATGGCTCTGGAGCTGCTGGCAAGCTTCTATACTGCCACCATTGAGTCTGTCCTCTGTTCCACTATTCTGGTCCATTATGATGGCTCCTCCACCAGGGACAGGTACAAACTGCAGAGGGTCATCAGATCCATGCAGCAAAATATAGGGAGATCCCACCTCTCACTAGACCACCTCCACAACTCCAGATTACACACCAGAGTGACAAGGATTGCCAACGACCCCTCACATCCTAGCAACTGCTTCTTCAGTTGGCTTCCATCAGGCGGCAGGTTTCGGGCTATCTAAACCAAAATCTCGGGCCATAGGAACTCTTTCTTCCCCTCTGTGGTTAACCACCTGAACACCCTCCAGGCCCTCCCTTTTCCAACGTCTACCCCCCTTACATTTTCCCCCCCGTAAGATTGCAGCTGCTAAACCAACAAGACCATCTGGCAGAATTCTGCTTACATACTGTATATTGTTGTACCATATGGCTGTTGTTTTTCCAACCAATAATGCTGTCAGATGGAAGCACCGCCTTCACACTGTATCTCGCTGTCAAAGCTGTTCTTTGTTTTTTGTAAACTTTACACTTTCCGCCAGTATATGGCAGAAGTAGGGGGGGCGGGGGTTTGCTGTTCACTTTTAGTGACTCAACAGAAATTAAGTCAACAAAAGCCTTCAAAAATAACCTAAAACGTGTTTCAAAGGCAGAACGGCAGTTTAGTGCATGGGGGATTGGAGTTCTTAAATCAAAATGCAATGTTTGGGGGGTAAGGAAGAGATGGTATCAAGAAGACTGGAGAGACAGTCTTTGTGGTTCACCACCACTAAGCTTTATTTGTGCATTAAAAGCTATCAACAACTATTTACAATATATACAAGAAATAAACATAAAAACCCTTTGCACTGCAGGGTCTGCTAATTACCTTCTTTCTGCTATGCTGGGTGCTTATGAGTTTTTACAAAGGTACAACATCTCTGGTGTCTACAGAGGTTTATTTTTTCGATGAAGCACTTCTCTCCGTCCAAATGAAATATAATGCTCACCTGTATGATTTTTCTAGTTTCTGTAAACATTTACTTTCTCAGCAAACCATTTCCCACACTCTTCAAGAGAAAGAAAGCCTATGTGACTTTTCATGCCTTTGTATACATGAAATAAAGGTTTAATAATTATTGCTCAATAGTTAAGACAACATTTCAAGGAAGGAGCTTTGTACATACAAGGCTGGATTTATACTCTTGGTGCACCTAGGCCAACTTTCTTGTTGCTCCCCTTCCATGTGCAGCCCCCTTATCCATATGTAACATCCATGCACAGCAGCCCTTCTCCTTCATGTACAGTTTTCTTGGGTAGGAGCACCCCTCTTCCATGTGGTTTTTCCCCATTTTCAGTGACTCTTTTCAATTTGCAGCCTCCTTGAGCTACATGTCAACCTGCCTCCTTGAGCTACAGCTGCCCAAGGCCTTTGTGGCCTTCCCAGAAATCAGGCCCTGTGTACATAATAATTCCTTATAATAATAATTCCTTTTTTTTATAGCGCTTTTCTCCTGTCGGACTCAAAGCGCTTGCGAGGCAGCCACTAGAGCGCACTCAGTAGGCAGTAGCAGTGTTAGGGAGTCTCGCCCAAACAACTCCTTACTGAATAGGTGCTGGCTTACTGAACAGGAAGAGCCAAGATTCGAACCCAAGTCCCCTGTGTCAGAGACAGAGCCCTTAACCATTGCACTATCCAGCCACCACTGGATACATCCTCCTCAGCTGTGGCCTAGCAGTTTGTACTGTTCAACTGGGAGAAAAGAAGGGATGACGAGGTGGCACACAAGCGAATGGCATCTGGTGGGGCAGATTAGCATGAGCACATTGGACTGGTTTGTTACAGACAGCAATGAGCGAAAATGAAATTTTTTTTTAATTTTCATGAAAATTTGGAGCAAAAATGTAAAATAAGTTTTACTATTTTTTTTTCGCACTTTCCGCTAATATTTGTGGTAAAAATATTTATTTTTCTCGTTTTTTACTGTAAAATATTTCCTGGTAAAAGTATAATATTTCCAAGCTGCATAAAGCTGCATACAATTTGAATCAACCTGGAGTTATTAGTATTTCACTGACCATTTTCAATTTAAGTATTTAGCAAGCCAAGGCCACATTGTTCACCATTATGCGTTTTTCAGACACATGTCTTGTTTCCAAAGTACAGACTGCATTAACTCTTTCCAATCCAATTTCTGTATCACTCAGGCCCCCTGCTCCCAGCTCTTTCTTTTTTTTTCTGCTGTGTGGAGGGACTGATCCAGAGATTGGTGCAGCAGAAAATGAAACAAGACAAATAAAATGTAGGGCTTTGATACACCGAAGAGCGTTTTGCTGGTTGTTTTTATTTGTAAAAAAAAAAAAAATGCTTTCATTGACTTGCATTGAAATCATGGTAAAATCACAGCAAAATTGCTGCATTCGCAGTTTTTACAAAAAAATCATGATCGTGGTTATTTTGCTGCAATTTCACCACAATTTTACTATAAGTTAATGGAAGCGTTTAAAAAAATGTGCAAAATACTCTCCTTTGTGTGTCAAAGCCCTTATATCGCACTTTTGTCCTGGCAGATAAGCGATTGAGATGCAGCCACTGGGGCCAAGATTCAAACCCTAGTTGCCTGTGTTAGAAGCAGAACCCTTAAAGAGAAACTCAGACTAAGAATTGAACTTCATCCCAATCAGTAGCTGATATCCCCTTTTACATGAGAAATCTATTCCTTTCCACAAACAGACCATCAGGGGGTGCTGTATGACTGATATTGTGGTGAAACCCCTCCCACAAGAAGCTCTGGGGACCGAGGTACTCCTGGCAGTTTCCTGTCTGTGAACCTTGTTGCATTGTGGGAAATAGCTGTTTACAGCTGTTTCCAACAGCCAAAAAAGCATGCAGCAGCTACATCACCTGTCAACAGTAAAAATGTCACCATGTAATAAATGTCAGAATGTAAATCAGGGATTTAAAAGATTTTACAATGGGCAAACACTGACTAAATCATTTATACATAATTATTGTAAAAAGCATTTTTTTTATTACATTATTTTCACTGGAGTTCCTCTTTAACCAGTACCCTATCCAGCCACAACAACATTCAATTATTAAGCTTGCATAAGATTCCTAGAAAGTAGTCATCATTTCTCACAAAATCAATATCCACTAGTTTCAAGTAATTTGCGCAAAACCACACAAAAGTAAAATTACTATAACTGCTCTGCTTTCCTTATCTTTACAAGAAAACATACCCCCTTGCAGATTTGGATTAATTACTTTGCTTGTCATTTGAGATGAATGGGGAGAATGGGACAACACAATTTTAAAACAGAGAAGTTGCAGTTAATAAATTACCATGGCCTTGCTTGTTTTCTATAACTTGAACAAAAATCAGAAAATGTCAAACATGGAACACATCCATACACATCCAACACATCCGTACTGACAGTTCAGTGCTGCACACTGGGGTATTCTAATCAGAGTTTGAGATCAGGCTGCAAAAAGGCATTTTTTTGTGCTATCATTTGATGTTGTTCTGCTTACTGACTACACATTACTGTTGCCAGGAGTCTAGGTTCTAGTTGACAGAATTTCTGCCACCTGCCAGCAATAAGCAGTTGATTCCAGGAATACAACACTCTTTAAAAAACTGCTGCTGTTTCCACTTACTTTATATCCATTATCGAATATTAAACAGTGTCAGCAAAGTAATTCCCTCACCCTTACAGCACAGGTGTACTACTGCTATAATTGAACGTATTTGCTGACATTTGTATTGTTTTTAAATGAAACTGTTATGTTGAATTTGGGGGAAAAAAGGCATCTTAACAAGAAATATCTCTCAAAATATTTACTAATAGAGGTGCCTGATAACAAGAACAGAGCTCTTGGCTATGCAGCACTGAGCTATTTAGATCAAGCAGTAGAAATAGCAACACAGGGAATAGAAAAAGAATGAAGAATTTCTGTAGGAAAAGCCTCAGAAATGGAAATATTAAATGGCCAGCTATTCTTGAGTGGTCTGCTCAAAACAAAACAAAAAAAAAATCCAGGGTATTAGTAATGTATACCTGTCATTTCTAATTTATTAAACAACACCAACAAAGAAGTAACACCTTCAACGTCAACTACCATTTTGATTTTCTATATTTCAGCAGTGAACTGTTTAGATCAAGCAACAGAGATAGTATTGCAAAAAACGAAAGATGAATTTCTGTAATAAAAGGCAAAACTGTAGATAATTCCTCGGCATTGGATTGTTTAGTGACATGAAATAGTGCTAACTAAACCAACGTTTCACATAGTTTGTGCTAATCTTTTTGAATAATCATACAACTCTGATATGGATGTTCCGGTTCCTAGGTTGTCCATATAGAACATACAACTTACATATTGTATATTTTGTAAAAAACGGATTTAGTCTCATGCATACCAACATAAGGATGCCCAGGTGGCAAAACAGTTAAATGCGCTGCCACCTAAATTAACGGTAATAGCAGCTAATCACTGCAATTAGTGTAGCCGCCTATTGGAGTGGTTTAGAGGTTGGTTTAAAGTCAGGCATCAGAGAGGGATTTAGTGTTAGGCATATGAGTGGGGGGGATAGTGTTAGGCATCTGAGGGGGAGGGGTTAGAGTTAGGTATCAGAGGGGGGTTAGGGTTTGGCATCGGAGGGAAATTTAAGAGTTTGGCAGCAGAAGGTTTTTTTTAGGGTTAGGCATTGGAGGGGGTGGTTAGGTTTAGGTATGGGGAAAAGTAAAGTTTCCTAATGGTTAGAGAGAGGGCTCTGTAGGAAAATAACATTAGGTTAAACTACTGTTAAATAACTCCCTTAACCATTGTAAAATATAGGTCATTTTCTCATATTCTACTTACTGCTTACAGGTTGGGGTGCCAGACGTGTCGCTGCAAATTTTGGGGGATTTTTGGGGAAAAGAAGTCGTCAGGATGTGGATGAAGCTAACTGTTATGAAACTCTGTACTCTATACAGTGCTGTGGAAGATATCAGTGTTACATAAATACATAATAATAATAATATGGTAGGACATTAGACTATGACTATGGTACAATTAGATTGTGAGCTCCTCTGAGGACAGTCAGAAAAAGGGGGACATAAGAAAGGGGGAGGATGCATAGGAGGGGGGGATAAAGAGGTAGAGGCACAAGACAGAGAGCCTGGTGGGAGTGGAGAAATGGCAGGAAGACCTCTCACCAGGACTGTAGACATCACCAGTGCTGTTTGGCAGTGACATGCTGTTAAAAGAAGCCACTGAAATCTGAAAAAAGGTAAGGGTCACAGGGGAAGACAACAGGGTGAGAGGGGAAGCTGGGAAAACAGATAAGATTACCTGCAATCAAGCTAATCTAAATTGCTTGCTTCTCTGCTCACTGCAGAAGTCTGCTGTAACAATTAGTGTCAGCAGGATAACAGATTTCTGATTATGTGGTGATCTGCAGTATCACCAATAATAGAGATACTATATCTGATTATATGGTGATCTGCAGAATCACCAACAATACAGATATAGTAAGCAAATGGCGTGTAAGACATGACGAAGGTCACTAGCTTAATTACACAAAGTGTAGTGATTGGTGCAAACAGTAAAGTTTCTGATAGATTCTCAGCGGTAACCTCACCAGTGGCGGTGGAGGGTGGAGGTTACAGATAGAACCACAGTGGAAACCTCACCAGTGGCAAGGGCCCACTTGTGATAGAGAATAGTCAGACAGATCAGGTAGGCAACAGACGGGCAGACAAAGTACAGAATCGGCAGGCAGAATCAAAGTGGAGTACAAGCAAAAGTCGGCAACAAGATCAGATGGGCAGAGGTACAGAATCACAAGGCAGAAAGAGTAGTCAGAACAGGCAAAGAGTCATACACAGATAAATAATACAGTAATGAAGTTTATTATTATAGCTTTCAAAGGTCTGAGCGCTAACACGAAGTATTCGCAACAACAGACAATGAGCAAATGACATCTCCCAGCTTAAATACAGAGAGAAAATTCAAGCCGCCCGCCCAGAGGGCTGAACCAATCAGCAGTGTGTGATTGGAAGGTTGGTGTCAGCTGACCGCAAGATTAGCTGACCCGTCTCCTCAGATTATAAAGGTCCTGTCGCCCCGCCCGCGAGCGTGCTGACCTAATCTAATGTGCAGAGGAGAGACCTGTCCTGCCAGGCAGAGGCTGTGCAAGATGTCTGAGAGGCTGCGGCGGCCGCCGGGGTGACGTCAGACGCGGAAGCGGCGGCCGCAGCACTCTCCGCTGGTGAGGTAATACTGCTATTCCTGACATCTGCTTTCAGCACCTGTATAACTGGCTTCTGCAAAAGCAGACTCCCCAGCCTTATTGATTAATTACTCTGATCAGGATAAATAATCAAATGTCCATGGCACTCTGGTATTACAGCAGCCAGTGCACATGGCTACTAATGATAGGCAACTTCTGAAGCACTAAACACATCCTGCCACCTTTCCCCACTAATGTCCCAGCTGCAGCACAGCTCTCTACTCACCCTGCTGCTCTGCACATTCACTCAGTCAGGGGGAGGGGTGCTACATCTAGTGCAGGAAGTAGTACAGTCCACTGCACCACCTGCTGCAATTTTCCTGAATGTTGCCCAAACTATGAAAAAGGTCCCAGGTGGAAGAACACAGTGGCTGAGCACCACAGTGGCACCCCTAGCCATGGCTACACCTGGTGCTGTGAGCACCTGCAGCCTTATGGTAGCTACGCCACTGCCTTTAGTATCCCATAGTTTGTCTATTTAGGAGGATGTCTTACCCTTAGGGAAGGTGGAAGCTGATGATAGGGATAGAAGCAGTACCATCTGGTCTGGCATATGAACATAGTCACTGCTCTAGTGGCTACCCAAATCCATTATCTCATTTCATGTCATATACATTTCTGGAAAGCCAGGTTCAGACCTTTTTCATCTTTCTGCGTCAGGAGTATGGGTAGAGTCTGCTGATGACAAAATAGTCTCCAAGACTTACCATTCTTATTAGATGAAAAGGGCCCACCATAGATAGGGGTGAATCGTCCCATTAACATTTACTCACTTAGTATTTTATGCATTATTGGAGTAAAATTGAAAGAATACATTTGGAATGTATCTCTGCAGACATTCCCAAGTATTGCATCATTGATTGAGTTACTCTAATGACCTTGATATTGGTTTGCTGTTTTTCTGTCTCTGTTTTAGATACAAAACTCAGGCTTCATTTCATTTCTTTTCAGACCCGAGAACTGACCAAAATGTTCTTTGAGACCTTCTCCATGTCTCTGGCAGGACTTTGTATGCAGAAAAGTTTGCAGTCTGCAAAGAGCAAAAAGTATAACATTTGTAACCCAATCTTGTTTCCCTGAATCACACTTAG
Organism: Hyperolius riggenbachi; assembly: GCF_040937935.1. Taxonomy (NCBI): domain Eukaryota; kingdom Metazoa; phylum Chordata; class Amphibia; order Anura; family Hyperoliidae; genus Hyperolius; species Hyperolius riggenbachi. The sequence continues at coordinate 426,060,636 of NC_090646.1, forward strand.
GGATTCCAGGGATTCAGCCAAAGGCCCTGCTACAGAAATAAACAACAAGGGTGAGAGGTCACATCCCTTGCCAGCTCCCTTTTCCAGCACTATTTTAGAAGTAGCCCGCCAAGTTTATTCTCGTATAAGGTTCAGCATGGAGTGTACTGATATGGTTTATGAAAAAGACCCTGAAATCCCATATGTACCATTAAATACGTTCTCTGAATCTAGGGCCCAATATAGCAAACGGACATAAAATGGACTAAGAGAGCCTCTATCCCTAAGGACAGTTATAACCCATCTAAGTAAGGACGCTGGGGAAATTTTTGCACTGGAAATAGCTGCTTTTAGAATATCGGTACTATTCTACTAATGTACAGTGGTAATTCCAATAGTAAAATATCACTACATTTTACCGATAGTTTACTAACGCTAAACCTAACAATATTCTTACATAGAGCCCTCCCTCTACCATTTGCCTAACCCTAACCAATCCCCCCACTGATGTCCAGCCCTAACTAATCCCCCACTGATGCCTAACCCTAACCCTAACTGATGGCCCAGCAACGTGGGGCAGCTCAAAATTATACAGACTGTGCCTTTGTGGAATGCTTCCCTACTTGAAAAAGCAGTATACTGTAATCACTGCAGGACTAGTGAGGCTATGGGCAATCCCACAAAACTAGGGGGTCTGTCACTGTCACCAATCTGATCCTCTACTTGGTTGCCAGCATATTACCTTCCTGGGTCACATAAGCCTTGCACGCGCCTCATGTCACTGTCTAGGACAGCATCTTAGTACTTTTTTCATTATGGTTTTGATTGCTTATAGATAGCACTTTTTGTATTCAGTGATTTTGATGATAGCTGTGAGAAAACGCAGGAAAAGCCGCCGCTTGTGCTCAGGACAAGGCGGCTGATTCCGCATCGAACGCAGCGGTTTGCACGCGTAGGCCTACATCTACCAGTATGGCTGAACGCGGAGAAACTGCCGCATGCCCTGATAGCGGTGCGGCTGGTTCCGTGTCCAGCGCGGCGGGTGGTACGCAAGACATGTCTGGTGTGGCTGGGACTGATAGTCCACACAGGTTCAGAAGGACGCGCGTGCGCGCTGAGAGGCAGAACTTTTATGACAGCCAGAAGGGAGTCAGCTGACCAAGCCGGTCAGCTGACGATTCAACCAGTTCCCATTGGTCCAGCACTTAGGGGAGGCGCTGGAGAGCGCTGGACTATATATACTGGGTGCTGGTCATTCGCTGGTTGTCTGCCGTTGCGATCACTACGTGGAAGCACTCAGACCTTTTTGTCAGAATCTGTGTTACCATTCTGTTATACTTCAGACTAGTTCCAGGGTGTTGATGATCAAGGACCTCACACCCCAGATTAGGGACTTGTGTTACCATTCTGTTATACTTCAGACTAGTTCCAGGGTGTTGATGATCAAGGACCTCACACCCAAGATTAGGGAATTGTGTTATCATTCTGTTATACTTCAGACTAGTTCCAGGGTGTTGATGATCAAGGACCTCACACCCAAGATTAGGGACTTGAGTTACCATTTTGTTATACTTCAGACTAGTTCCAGGGTGTTGATGATCACGGAGCTCACACCCAAGACTAGGCATTGTTTATTATCTGTTATGACTTTCTGCTTTCCTGACCACTCTTCTGTTCACTGATTCGGTACTTCGCTATATCTGATACTCTGTTGCCAAACCCTGCTTGCCTTAGGATTACCGAATCAGCCTCCTGTCTTTTGTACTATGTATGTACGTGTGTTGCCGACCTGGCTTGTCCGACCTTGAGAGCTATCTCCTCAGTTAAGAGATAGTTCACAGATCAGTCAGTGACATCCTTCTTTTGGTGTCACTCACGCTCTGGTCCTTTCCTCTCCCAGTCTGACTCCACCCTGCGGGAGATTCTCAGGCTGCTGAAAGGTACTCATACTCTAGCAGTATTCCTTACTGCTTTTGTACCTGTCCTCCTGATATTGTTCTCAAAGTATTACTGTTGCACCAAACACTCATATCTCTCAGGTGTCCAGAGGTTAGTAATATATCTGATTATCGGTGATACTGCAGATCATCAATGATCAGGTATATACTGTATCTGCATTTTTGGTGATACTGCAGATCACCAATAATCAGATCCTCTCTGTGGTACACCGATCGTTACAGAATGGCAGACCCAAAATGCAAATGGACGCACTCACCAGCCATCTGGGCACACTTACCACTTCTGTGGAAGACATCAATATAGTGCTGGGCAGCCACCAGACGTTAATGGACGCTTTGTCTGGATCTATACAAACCTTCCAGAACGCTGTGAAGGATGTGCGATCTCCTCTTAGCACAGACATACGTATGCCTGTACCTGAAAAATTTCCTGGTCACAGATCTGACTTCCGAAATTTTAGAAGTAGAGTGTTATCATACTTTGAGTTAAGACCTAATTCTGCAGGAACTGTGGCCCAAAGGGTTACCTTTATTAAAACCTTGTTATCTGGCGATTCTCAGACCTGGGCATATAGCCTTCCCACCAGTCACCAGGCCCTAACCTCTGTAGAGGAATTTTTTAAAGCTATGGCTATAATTTATGACGATCCAGACATTGCCTCGACTTCTGAGCGGAAGCTCAAACTTTTACGTCAAGGCAAGAGTCCGGTTGAAGATTATGCTGCTGAATTTAGGAGATGGTCAGTATCGGCCAGGTGGGACACATTTGCCCTTTTAGATTGTTTTTTATCAGGGTTGTCAGACGAGGTCTCCGATCTTATGTTAAGTCAGCCAGAATCTAAGTCCATCGATGAGGCCATTTCATCGGCCATCAGGATAGATCGCCGGCTGCGCTATCAGAGACAGACCCGGGGTAAAAACCATGTGAGAATGGTTTCCCACGCTGCGCCCCCATTGACTCCACCTCCACCCGCTTCACCTCCACCGGAGCCAATGGTCGGTCAAAGTTGTCTCAAGTGGAGCGGAAACGCAGAATATCAGAGCATCTTTGTCTTTATTGTGCAGAGGGGGGTCATACAGTACAGAATTGCCCTAAGAAGTCGGGAAAACGCTACTGCCTAGGTGTAGTCGGGGGTAATACCCTAGGCATGCAATTTTTATCCCTAGATGATAAACGTTTGCTTCTTCCCTGTACTATTTCGTGGGAAGATAGGTCTGAAGTCACTGAAGCCTTCATTGACTCGGGCTCAGCGGCTAACTTTATGGATTTTGAATTTGCAAAAAAATTGGGTATTCCGGTCACCCCGGTAAAACCACAGATACAGGTTACTGCAGTAGATGATTCCCCTCTGCAGGGTAACAGTCCTCTGTCACAGACTCCAGAAGTGGGGATCACTATCGGGGTGTTGCATAGGGTAAAAAAAAAAATTTTTGTGTTACGTATGACAACCTCCACGATCATTCTTGGCATGCCTTGGTTACAACTTCACTCACCTCAGATTAACTGGGCCACTGTTCAGCTAATGAGCTGGTCTTCCCAGTGTTTTCATCATTGTTTAGCGAAGGTAACCTTGGGTGAGACCAAGATTCACGTGGAAGGATTGCCAGATCAGTATTCTGAGTTTGCAGACGTGTTTTGTCCTAAATCGGCCGATAAACTTCCTCCACACCGCCCTTTCAATTGTCCTATTGATCTCTGGTCTGGTTGTATGCCCCCTAGAGGTCATCTCTACAATTTATCTGGGCCTGAAAAGCTGGCCATGCAGGAATATATCCGTGAAATCTTAGCTAAAGGGTTCAATAGCCCTTCCCGGTCGCCTGCTGGTGCAGGTTTCTTTTTTGTAAAGAAAAAAGACGGAGGCCTTCGGCCGTGCAGTGATTATCGGGGCCTGAATTAAATCACAGTGAAAAATCGCTATCCGTTGCCTTTGATAGACGATTTATCTACTCAGGTCACCAATGCTAAGATTTTCTCAAAGTTGGATTTGCGGGGTGCATACAATCTGGTACGGATCAGAGAGGGCGATGAATGGAAGACGGCCTTTAACACACCCGATGGGCATTACGAGTACCTGGTGATGCCCTTCGGGTTGTGTAACGCCCCGGCCATCTTTCAGGAGCTTATCAATGAGGTGTTCAGAGAGGTTTTAGGCAAATTTGTCCTGATATATTTGGATGATATACTAATCTTCTCAGCCAACCTCTCAGAACATAGGGATCATGTCAGGTTTGTGTTGCGCAAGCTAAGACAAAACATGTTATATGCCAAGTTGGAGAAATGCATTTTTGAGGTAACATCTGTCACCTTTCTGGGGTACATAATTTCTACCTAAGGCCTTTCTATGGACCCTGCCAAGGTCTCTGCTGTTCTGGAGTGGCCTCAGACCGTGGGTCTGAAGGCTCTCCAGAGATTCTTGGGGTTCGCTAACTACTATAGAAGGTTCATAAAGGGGTACTCCACAGTCATCGCACCCCTCACCAGTCTCACAAAGAAAGGGGCAGATACTAACCACTGGTCCTCCGAAGCTCTTGCTGCTTTCTCCACCCTGAAGGAATTGTTTTGTACTGCACCCATTTTAAGACACGTTGACATCTCCTATCCCTTTATTGTGGAGGTGGATGCCTCAGAGGTTGGGGTAGGGGCTGTGCTGTCTCAGCATTCTGAGATGCAGGGAAGGTTACACCCGTGTGCCTATTTCTCTCGTAGATTTGCACCCGCAGAGAAAAACTACGATATAGGCAACAGGGAGCTCCTAGCCATTAAATTGGCCTTTGAAGAATGGCGTCATTGGCTAGAGGGAGCAGAACATATGATTACAGTTTACACTGATCACAAAAATTTGGAATACATCGAGGGGGCTAAGAGATTGAGGCCCCGACAGGTTCGGTGGTCACTGTTTTTCTCGAGATTCAGATTTATAATTACGTATACCCCGGGTAGTAAAAACATTAAAGCAGACGCTTTATCCAGATGTTTCGAGCCAGAGACAGCACAGCCCTCAGACCCAGAGACTATTCTCCCACAGAAAGTGGTGTTGGCAGCCACAGAGACCTGGAGGAACTGGACTGAAACTTTAAGTCCCTTCCAGCAGGATGTCCCTGAAGGAAAGCCTGAAGGGGTCATGTTTGTACCGTTGCCATTCCGCCTCCAGATATTGCAGATGTTCCACTCCCACAAAAATGCTGGACATCCTGGTGCCACCAGAACACAGGACCTTGTTTCTAGGTGTGCATGGTGGCCTTCATTGGCAACTGACTGCAAGGAGTATGTGGGAGAATGTGCAGTATGTGCAAGAAGTAAACCCTCCCGTCAGGCACCTGTGGGAACATTGCAACCTTTACCCACCCCGAGTGAACCATGGACCCATTTGTCCATGGATTTTGTGGGCGAACTCCCGAAGTCTGAGGGCATGTCGGTCATTTGGGTGGTAGTCGACAGATTCAGTGAAATGGCCCATTTCGTGCCCCTGAAAGGACTCTCCTCGGCCCAGGAGTTGGACGATCTTTTCATCCTGCATATCTTCCGGCTACACGGTATTCCGGAAAATATAGTGTCAGATCGGGGAGTCCAATTTGTTTCTAAATTTTGGAGGGCATTCTGTCATCAGCTGGGCATGGAACTTTCGATTTCATCAGGCTACCACCCACAGACCAATGGTCAGACCGATATAATTAATCAATCTCTGGAACAGTTTTTAAGGTGTTATGTTGCGGATGCACAGACTGATTGGGTCAAGTTCTTGCCGTTTGCAGAATTTGCACACAATAATTTGAAAAGCTCTTCTTCTGGATTCTCTCCATTCCAGGTGGTAACAGGAAGGCTGCCTAGGTTCTCCCCATTGCCAGTAGTTTCTACTCCATTTCCAGCTCTGGAGGCTTGGCAAAAGTCATTTAAAAACATTTAGGGAATTGTGAAAAAGAATCTAGAGAAGGCTTTTCAGAGTCAGAAAGGACAAGCTGACAAGAAACGTTCCATAGTTGGAAGTTCCGGCCAGGAGACTTGGTCTGGGTGTCCACTCGTCATTTGGCCCTAAAACAGCCTCCACCCAAGCTAGGACCCAGATTCGTGGGTCCTTTCCCTGTAACCAGGAAAATCAACAATGTTACTTATGCCATTGATCTTCCTGCCAGTATGTGGGGTGTGAGATCATTCCATGTATCCCTGCTTAAGCCAGCAGTGCATGTAGATTCCACTCCTGCTACCCCTGTGATGGTGGATGACCAACCTGAGTATGAAGTGGAAAATATTTTAGACTCACATATTGTACAGAACTCAGTACAGTATTTGGTTCACTGGAAGGGTTATGGCATTGAGGAAAGAACATGGGTACCTGATTGCCGCATGCATGCGGATGAATTAAAGAGGGAGTTCCACGGCCTACATCCTGAGAAACCGGGTAGGAGCTGTCCGGAGTCCACTCCTTAGGGGGGGGGGTACTGTGAGAAAACGCGGAAAAGCCGCCGCATGTGCTCAGGACAAGGTGGCTGATTCCGCATCCAGCGCGGCGGTTTGCACGCGTAGGCCTACATCTGCCAGTATGGCTGAACACGGAGAAACCGCCGCATGCCCTGATAGCGGTGCGGCTGGTTCCACGTCCAGCGCGGCGGGTGGTACGCAAGACATGTCTGGTGTGGCTGGGACTGATAGTCCACACAGGTTCAGAAGGACGCGCGCGCGCGCTGAGAGGCAGAACTTTTATGACAGCCAGAAGGGAGTCAGCTGACCAAGCCGGTCAGCTGACGATTCAACCAGTTCCCATTGGTCCAGCACTTAGGGGAGGCGCTGGAGAGCGCTGGACTATATATACTGGGTGCTGGTCATTCGCTGGTTGTCTGCCGTTGCGATCACTACGTGGAAGCACTCAGACCTTTTTGTCAGAATCTGTGTTACCATTCTGTTATACTTCAGACTAGCTCCAGGGTGTTGATGATCAAGGACCTCACACCCCAGATTAGGGACTTGTGTTACCATTCTGTTATACTTCAGACTAGTTCCAGGGTGTTGATGATCAAGGACCTCACACCCCAGATTAGGGACTTGTGTTATCATTCTGTTATACTTCAGACTAGTTCCAGGGTGTTGATGGTCAAGGACCTCACACCCAAGATTAGGGAATTGTGTTATCATTCTGTTGTACTTCAGACTAGTTCCAGGGTGTTGATGATCACGGAGCTCACACCCAAGACTAGGCATTGTTTATTATCTGTTATGACTTTCTGCTTTCCTGACCACTCTTCTGTTCACTGATTCGGTACTTCGCTATATCTGATACTCTGTTGCCAAACCCTGCTTGCCTTAGGATTACGGAATCAGCCTCCTGTCTTTTGTACTTTGTATGTCCGTGTGTTGCCGACCTGGCTTGTCCGACCTTGAGAGCTATCTCCTCAGTTAAGAGATAGTTCACAGATCAGTCAGTGACATCCTCCTTTTGGTGTCACTCACGCTCTGGTCCTTTCCTCTCCCAGTCTGACTCCTCCCTGCGGGAGATTCTCAGGCTGCTGAAAGGTACTCATACTCTAGCAGTATTCCTTACTGCCTTTGTACCTGTCCTCCTGATATTGTTCTTAAAGTATTACTGTTGCACCAAACACTCATATCTCTCAGGTGTCCAGAGGTTAGTAATATATCTGATTATCGGTGATACTGCAGATCATCAATGATCAGGTATATATCTGTATTTTTGGTGATACTGCAGATCACCAATAATCAGATCCTCTCTGTTACACCAATCGTTACAATAGCGCTTGCACTTTACTGTACTTGGATTTACTATTACACAATGCATGCAATATTATCCTGAAGCCGTGTTCACCTGTGTGACAAAATTATTTTTGAAAGCCAGTCATTTGGTCAATTTTATTACTATATTATGATGATTATGTTATTTATTTCATTGATGACAGCTGTGACAGCCTTTTAGGGGTGTTTTAATTACATGTTTTAATTTGGAGATATATTATACCTGCATGTTCATATAAAAGTATTATTATATTTTTGACCATGCCAATGAGTGGTGCTACTTTCTATGGCGCGTGCTCTGCCCAGTGTATGTTACATTGTCTTTGCACATTCAGGTCCTAATTACTGGAGCTGGTGGGATCTCTTTCCTCCTTTCAGTGGTCACTGCCAGTGGCAGGAAGAGGGGAGGTAGTTGGTGGGGTTTTTTGGCCTGGGGTTCCAGCCTGGCCCTGCCAATGCTGGAATAAATACATGAAAGAGCAATTGATGGTGCCGAACTACATTGCTTCCTGCATACAGCGGGTCTGGAGTGCTGCCATACAGACCCGTGGCACATAAAAAGCATGCAAGTGATGTGCTTGTATGCTGGAATTTATCTGGGTTATAAGTAGGTGCCCACTAGGGTAGTTCTGTGTCATACTCTTAAGGGCTGAAACTACTCACCGCATTGACAACCTTACAGCATTTACAGCAATACTCAGGCTGCATATACAGTATATATATATATATATATTAATGATGATGATGATGATGATGATGATGATGATGATGAATTATTATTATTATGATTATTAATGATGATTATTATTGATTTGATATGTTTGTTTAGAGGTCAGTTAGATGAGGAGCAAAGCATGATTGGTACACATCCCCCTTCCCCCCCTTTTCTTTTTCTTTATGAGCAGGCAGATCATTTTTTGAACTGGTAATGGAAACAAAGAATCCTTGTAGTAGTTTACTGAATAGATCTCCAGTTGGGCCTGAAGTTTGGCCAATTCCCTATGATATTTACAATTTTATAGTGGTCCATAATGTATAATTTGGGCATGGGAGGTGCAGGGTATATACAAAGTTTTTAAGGGGACAAATAGTGGAGGGGGGGGGGGGTCAGTTAGGGATAAGCATGGATAGAGAGATGGCCCAAGTGAGAATAAGGTCAGGTTAGGCGATAGTAAAATATCAGAAAAAAATAACCAATATTTTACTATCATTATTACTTAGAGACTTATAGTAAAATATTGGAAATTTTACCAATATTCTACTAGGGGCTATCCCTGGCACCCTTTTTACATGTACATAATTTTGTCTTGTCACCAGCCTACACCAAAGGCTTTCCAGAGACTCTAACCCTTCTCCACACTATCCAAGACCAAAGAAAAGTGGAATGTTTACATAATAGTAATTAAGCAAAAGTAAATTTTGACTTTGATATCACTATTATTTATTGTGTTTTATTACACAGCACTGGACAATAAATATACAGTATACAATGTTATAAGGATGATCATGCAATTTGGGGCTGGTTAGGTAGGCCAAGTAAAACAAGTACGAGGCTGTGATAGGAAAGGAGCACAATGATGGGGCACATGATCATGTAGAATACACAAGGGACGGGAGGACCCTTCCAAAGGCTTACAATCTAAGAGGAGGAGAGGTGGACACACTAGGTAGGGCTGTAGAATAAGTATTCAGTAGAGAGTTGCTGTGTGGCAGAGGGTGGGTAGGCCATCTTAAAGAGGTGGTTTTTGAGGGCTTGCTTGATAGAGTTGAAGGAGGGACAAGTCTGATGGGAGGTGGAAGGGCATTCCAGAGGGTGGTGGTGGCTCTTGAGAAATCCTGCAGGCTTGCATGGGAGTGGGAAATGTGTGGGGCAGTTAGGCGAAGGTTGTTGGCTGACCGGAGGGGACAGCCTGGTATATACCTATAATCAAGCTACATGGTGTAGGTAGGGCAGGTTTTGTGCACAGATTAATAGGCCAGGCATAGAATCTTGAAACTTATCCTGAATTGGATATGGAGCCAGTTCAGAGGTTTACGGAGGGGGGCATGATATAATCATGTCTTGGTTAGCACCTAACTATAGATTTTTTATGATATTTGGAGTATATGGAATTTGATCATTCAAGGCATGAGGAGACATTGAAATAGTCATCTGAAGTTAAATGTTGCCAGGATAATAACAGTGATTGCATAAGAACAACATTTTGAGTAAGAAGGCAAGGGTATACTTTACAATGATTTATGACACATTCAGTGGATAGATTTCGGTTCCTTTTGGCCAAACGTGGATCTCCTGGTGTGATTCTTCATACTCTAAGTACCTTTTTATTCCCTAAACCTTCTATCATTGAACCATGGACCTCCACACACTGATAGCCTGAAACTGTGTTCTGCAACCGGGAATCCATGGATCAGTATGTTGAAGCCCATCCAGATCTAAAAACATAATCTAGCTTCATAATCAGAGAGCTCATGTAATGTCATGTGTTACCTGGTTGTGTGAAATGAAGCTTCTGCAGTAACAAAGCTTGTCTTTGATCATATAAATAGCAGTAGCTTTGTAAGAGAGTAAGAGAGTCAGTTTTCAATCATTAGCAAATCAAGAATTGTGTAGACAAACAGGGACAAGCTGTGCAACTGAGTGTCTACAAAGATCTAGGAAACATTTTGTTTCTGAAATAGGGCATCAAAAGAGAGTTATGAAAATTATCTCATAGAAGATAACTCAGGAGAAAAAAAAGTTTAATTGCATATAGGACCTATGGCCGTATGCCATTTACTTTTTCTCCCAAGTTTTCTCTTGGGAGATAAATTTTCATCTTCATTTTAAATTAACTTTTTAGCACTTTGCAATAGAAAAATAACCAATAAGTAGGCAAAAAAAAGTGCTGGAAAATTTATTTTGAGAATTTGTTTGCTTGCAGGTGGTGTAAAAGGCATTTTATTTATACGTTATTATGTATTTTTAAGCAGTGACATCATGTTTCTTTTATTGTGAAACACTGGTTTTTTTAGGGGTGAAGGGAGTGAGGAGGGACCAGTAAGTTTGCCCAATATGCGGCCTCAAATTTCTGAAGTTGGTCCTGAGGATGGTCTAATATCCGTTTCCAGGGTGCTCTGGTGAAGATCCATAGACACATAGACTCCATTCCTTGGGAGAGCTCGTGCCAGCGTACCTGAAGACAGTAAGGTATTAGCAGCTTTACTAAAATTTGGACATTTGATTCTAGATTCAACACCTTATTGATGAATAAAAGCAAAAAAACACTAGACGACTTTGCCCTCTTCTGAGAAGGAAACTGACAACAGGCTGGGAACTGTTGCCACATACAAACTGAATGTGATGTTAAGTGACCAGCTGGTGAAGTTCTTAGTGAACTGTATGTATTTATTCAGTAACAAGTCATTTGTGCTGCTCTTTGTAACGGCTTCTCTGGTAGAAAAAATGTTGTTTAAAAGCTGATCACCCTGATAACTCTATTCTCCTTTAAAAAAAAAGAAGAAAGAAAATAGAACAGAGATCTGGAACATTTATATAGATGGAAGGTGTTGCTGAGTTACATTGAAATATGTTTAAAAATATTTTATGAGGTCACAAGCAGAAAAAAAAGAATAATTGGAAGAAAAATTCTGCTTGTCTAAGCGGAGAGCACATTTGTAGCAGTAGGGTAAATGTTTTATCGATTGAGGAACTGGGAAACTGAAGTCATTACTCACCACGGGCTAAAGAATAATTGCTAATGCTCTAGCGGAAAGATTAAAAAACAGTTTCTGGAAGTATTTCTTACAATGATCAATGAAGTATCATCCCAGGCCACTGGATCTTCAATAACATTTTTCCCTTTTGGGAGACAATCGATTTTTATAATATGATTCATTTGCCAGTGGGCATGTTTTTTTCATTTGATGAAAAGGCACTTATGCTCCTTATATTGTTAAAAAGTAACCTTGCAGAGACAGGGTTCAAACTCGCATACAAAAGGTTCCGACGCCTCTCAGCTTCAGGAATAGATTTCAAAGCTCTTCCAAGCACTTGTTACCTTGCCTTTCCCTCAGTATTGTCACATTAATTTACAGTTATTAGAGCAAAATTGCTGAAATTCTGTTCCCTGACAAAGACGTCAGGTAAGCTGCACTTTTTGCTGTGTTTCCTTTTTTTCTCTTTAAAATGAGTTAAATTGGAAAAACCTGTGGAAAAAAAGTACAAACTACACTAGAAATACAGTTATCTGAGTTATCTGTTTTTTAGATGTTTAAGTTTAGTAATGGAAAAATATATTATTTTAAATAATAATAAGGGTAATGATGCTATTGATGCTATTACTACTATTATTGAATAATAATAATAACAATAACAACAATGCATTGCCTCATAATATACCGTATTAGCAAATAAGCACTTTTGATCTATGGTTTGACCCAGTTTGGGCACATTAGTGATTGGCAGCAGTGGTGTAGTTATGCGTGCATAGAAAAAGGGCGCCAGGAAAAAAGGGGCCTGGCTGGATAATGAAATGGAGCCAGTGGATAAGAAATTTTAATAACGTTTTAATAACAATAAACCTCGTCAAACTTTAACGAGCGGGCCTTTTTATTAGTAAACTATAACGTTGCAAGCTTCTAAAATGATAACATACTTTAAAAACTGTAATGTTCTAATGTTGTTAAGAATATTTATTGGGCGCTCTTTTTTCCGCTTTTTTCACCATATTAACAATAATTGCATTAGAGTCTATGGAGGCGCCCTTTTCGTCCACCCTCAGCCGGCGCCTTTTTTCCTGCCTTTTTTCCTGCTCCCATAGTTACAGCCTGAAGAGCCCTAGGCAAGACTTTGGACTTAGACCCTCCTTTCTACTCCAGTAGTGCCCTCTGTTGCCCCTTGTTATAGTAGTGCTTACCATCACACTAGTGTCATCTGATGCCCCCTTGATTGTCCTCTATAATCCATTGCATTCCTATTCCCCTCTCGTGCCCTCTGATGTCCACTGTGATGCTTTCAATAGTTTATTCTCTAATGTCTCTTGTATAGCTGTTTCTAAACCTCTCTAGTGCCCTCCATACCCAGTGTATTGCCCTCCATTTCTCTGGTGTGCCCTCAGTCCCCTATATTGTAGTGTCCTTTTATAACCCCAAATGCTTACTATAGCCAATAGCCACTGTAGTTTATTGCCCTGTATAGCCCACCCATAATGTATTCCACACTATGTGTGTTTTTAGCAACACATAGCATAGGATAATTTGAAAACACCGCAAGTTTAAAAGGGCATAGCTATATCCCCTATTGATTATAGTGGCCGTACAGAAATTTTGGCACCAGGTGCATTTCTAGCCCCAAAGATCAGTGTCACCTGCCCCAGATCTCTTCTGGGGTTCCCCGGATGTCCCCCACGGCAGAGTCAGCTGTGGTGCCTCAATGGTGGGCATGCTGGGAGCTGTGGTGCATCAATCAGGGGTATGCTGGTGCTGTGGTGCTTCTTTGTGGGCATATTGGGTGCTGTGGTGCCATGCTGGGTGCTGTGATGCCTTTATGGGAGCATGCAGGGAGCTGTGGTTCGTCTGTAGGGGCATACTGGGAGTTGTGGTGCCTAAATGGAAGGCCAGTGGGAACATGGGAGAGGGCAGCGGCATCACTAGGCCATTTGATCCGGGACACCTCCCCCGAACCTGTTGCCATGGTGCCCCGGATCAATCATGCCCCCCGTTCCCCGTGAGCCACCCTCCCATCCTAGTCCTCAGACCTCAGATCGCGGCTACTCTACCCGCCTGCCCTCCTCCCCTCCCCGCTCCCCCCCCCTCATCATCCCCCCCCCCCCCCCCCCCTCTGCAGCTGAGTGCTCCAGGCTCCACACTGGAATCGAGTAAGAAGACGCTGTTTGCAGCTGTGCGGGGGAGAGGAGGAGGAGGGGGACCAGCAGGGAGGGGAGGGGGGCAGGTGGGCAGCCCCTCTACCCATCTACTTATCTACCTATACTAAAAGCTCCATACCTACCTACCTATACTGAAAGCCCCATTACCTACCTACCTATACTGAGGACCCCATACCTACCTACCTACCTACCTATACTGAAGGCCCCATACCTACCTACACTGAGCACCCCATACCTACCTACTTATACTGAAGGCCCCATACCCACATAACTATATTGAAGGCCCCATACCTACCTACCTATACTGAGGACCCCATACCTACCTACCTATACTGAAGGCCCCATGCCTACCTACCTACCTATACTGAGGACCCCATACCCATCTATCTACACTGAAGGCCCCCATATCTACCTACCTATACTGAAGGCCCCTATACCTACCTACCTATACTGAAGGCCCTATACCTACCTACCTATACTGAAGGCCCCATACCTACCTACCTACCTATACTGAAGGCTCCTATACCTACTACCTATAATGAACCTACCTACACCTAGCTACCTATAATGAACTAAAGGCCCTTATACCTGCGTACGTTAAAAAGGGGCGCTGGGAAAAAAGGGCGCCGGGTTTTAAACGATAAACATGGATAACGTTTAAAAATATAATGTACTATATTTCGTTTAAAAATAATGTTTTATAAAGTTATAAATCATTAAATAATGTGCATGAAATTGGCAATTGTGAAAACGTTAATCTTCCGTTTAAAAAGTGAAACGTATAATAACGTTTAAAAAAAAAATAGTAAGTAACCCTCCCTGTACCTACCCCTAACCCCTAGACCCCCGTGTTGGTGCCTAAACCTAAGACCCCCCTGGTGGTGCCTAAACCTAAGACTCCCCTGGTGGTGCCTAAACCTAAGACTCCCCTGGTGGTGCCTAAACCTAAGACTCCCCTGGTGGTGCCTAAACCTAAGACCCCCCTGGTGGTGCCTAAACCTAAGACCCCCCTGTGATAAGCATTAATAACGTGTGAAAAAAATATTGTGCTGTTTTTCGTTTAAAAATAATGTTTTAAAAAAGATTGTACTGTTTTTCGTTTAAAAATAATGTTTAAAAAATTATAAATCATAAAATAATGTTTAATCATGAGAAGCAGTTATAAAACAGTAAAAGTCTCCGGGCGCCGCTTATAAAACGTTATTTTTCTCCGGCGCCCTTTTTTCCTGTCGGGCGCCCATTAAACGATATTTATTATGGGAGTGAATGGCGGCGCCCGATTTGTCCACTTGCCTCAGGCGCCCGAATTTACTGTTCCCCTTATACCTATCTATACTGAGGCCTCTATACCTACCTACCTACTTATACTGAAGACCCCTATACCTAGCTATCTATACTGAAGGCATCTATACCTAGGTACCTATCCTGAAGGCATCTATACCTAGCTACCTATGCTGAAGCAAAGCCTCCGGGCCCAGCAAAGCAAAGACCCCAGCAAAGCAAAGACCCCAGCAAAGCAAAGACCCCGAGCCCCAGCCTAGCAAAGCCCACATCAAAGGTAAAGACACTGGGCCCCAGACAAGCAAAGCCCCCAGCCTAGCAAAGCCCAAGCAATGCAAAGCCCCCTGTCCCAGCAAAGCAAAGCCCCTGGGCCTCAGCCTAGCAAAACAAAACCCTGGGGCCCTAGCCCAGCAAAGCAAAACCCCTAGACCAGCAAAGCCCCAAGACCAGCAAAGCAAAGCCCCGGGGCCCCAGCCCAGCAAAGCACAGCCCCCAGCAAAGCAAACTCCTCAGTCTAGCAAAGCCCCCAGCATAGCAAAGCCTCCGGGCCCCAGCCCAGCAAAGCGAACAGCCAAATAAAGCTCCCAGCTCAGCAAAGCCTAGTAAAGCCCACAGCCCAGCAAAGCACTCAAAAATGCCCTCACCCCAGCGAAGCCCCCAGCAAATCACCCAGCAAAGCCCCAGGCGCCGCACCCAGCAAAGCCAGGCTGGCACAGCATCACCACTAGCCGAGTACAGCACACAGGCCAGCCAGCCAGCCGAACTGAAAACAAGACAGAAGCCAGGTGAGGGGCTTATTTATGTGAAATACTGCCTATCGAATTTATTTAAGTTACACCACTGCTATGTTCATGTACATTTGGCCCCACCTATGACCACGCCCACTTTCCACGGTATAACCATGCACATTCTTTTCCTCCTGGTACCCAGGGGTGCCCCGGATCTCCCAGGAACCTAGAAACGCCCCTGAGAGAGGGTCCACTAGACGGCCAGGAAATGCTATGCGGGAACTGCCAGACAACCTGGCAGCAGGCCAGCCTGCCCAGAAAAAAATTCAGACCAGCCAGCACAGAAGCCAAGTAACTGTGCCTAGTTATGTTTAAGTGACACCGCCTATTTATGTGCTATGCTGCATTTTTTTTAATTATTAAAAATGGAGAGGGAGCTTCATCCAACATTTTGCTGGGCAGGCCTACTTAGACCGCTTTTAAGTTCATATAAATTTGGCTCCACCCATGACCACACCCACATTTTGGTGAATGGCCACACCAATTTTCCAGTGCGAAAAACCAAAAGTATGTGTAGACACCATTTGTCACCACAGTTTGTAGCCCCAATTTGGCTGGCCTTTTGCTGGGTTAAGGTTAGGTGGGGGGTTAAGGTTAGGTGGGGGTCACGGTTATAGAGCGCACGGGGCCCCATGTAAAACTCACATTGGGGCCCCAGGCTCCTCAACTACACCACTGGTAGTAGAATATTGGTAAAACAACCAATATTCTTCTACCATTACCTTGCACCCTTTTAACCACTTGAGGACCGTGGGCTTTACCCCCCTTAAGGACCGGCCACTTTTTTTCCATTTAGACCACTGCAGCTTTCACGGTTTATTGCTCGCTCATACAACCTACCACCTAAATGAATTTTGGCTCCTTTTCTTGTCACTAATAAAGCTTTCTTTTGGTGCTATTTGATTGCTCCTGTGATTTTTACTTTTTATTATATTCATCAAAAAAGACATGAATTTTGTCAAAAAAATGATTTTTTAAACTTTCTGTGCTGACATTTTTCAAATAAAGTAAAATTTCTGTATACATGCAGCGCGAAAAATGTGGACAAACATGTTTTTGATTAAAAAAAACCCATTCAGTGTATATTTATTGGTTTGGGTAAAAGTTATAGCGTTTACAAACTATGGTGCAAAAAGTGAATTTTCCCATTTTCAAGCATCTATGACTTTTCTGACCACCTGACATGTTTCATGAGGGGCTAGAATTCCAGGATAGTATAAATACCCCCCAAATGACTCCATTTTGGAAAGAAGACATCCCAAAGTATTCACTGAGAGGCATAGTGAGTTCATAGAAGATATTAATTTTTGTCACAAGTAAGCGGAAAATGACACTTTGTGACAAAAAAAAAAGTTTCCATTTCTTCTAACTTGCGACAAAAAAAAATGAAATCTGCCACGGACTCACCATGCCCCTCTCTGAAGACCTTGAAGTGTCTACTTTCCCAAATGGGGTCATTTGTGGGGTGTGTTTATTGTCCTCGCATTTTGGGGGGTGCTAATTTGTAAGCACCCCTGTAAAGCCTAAAGGTGCTCATTGGACTTTGGGCCCCTTAGCGCAGTTAGGCTGCAAAAAAGTGCCACACATGTGGTATTGCCGTACTCAGGAGAAGTAGTATAATGTGTTTTGGGGTGTATTTTTACACATACCGATGCTGGGTGGGAGAAATATCTCTGTAAATGACAATTTTTTAAATTTTTTTACACACAATTGTCCATTTACAGAGATCTTTCTCCCACTCAGCATGGGTACAGTATGTGTACAAATACACCCCAAAACACATTATACTACTTCTCCTGAGTACGGCGATACCACATGTGTGGCACTTTTTTGCACCCTAACTGCGCTAAGGGGCTAAAAGTCCAATGAGTACCTTTAGGATTTCACAGGTCATTTTGAGAAATTTCGTTTCAAGACTACTCCTCACGGTTTAGGGGCCCCTAAAATGCCAGGACAGTATAGGAACCCCACAAATGACCCCATTTTAGAAAGAAGACACCCCAAGGTATTCCGTTAGTAGTATGGTGAGTTCATAGAAGATTTTATTTTTTTGTCACAAGTTAGCGGTAAATGACACTTTGTGAAAAAAAACAATAAAAATCAATTTCCGCTAACTTGTGACAAAAAATAAAATCTTCTATGAACTCACCGTACTACTAACAGAATACCTTGGGGTGTCTTCTTTCTAAAATGGAGTCATTTGTGGGGTTCCTATACTGTCCTGGCATTTTAGGGGCCCTAAACCGTGAGGAGTAGTCTTGAAACGAAATTTCTCAAAATGACCTGTGAAATCCTAAAGGTACTCATTGGACTTTGGGCCCCTTAGCGCAGTTAGGGTGCAAAAAAGTGCCACACATGTGGTACCGCCGTACTCGGGAGAAGTAGTACAATGTGTTTTGGGGTGTATTTTTACACATACCCATGCTGGGTGGGAGAAATAACTCTGTAAATGGACAATTGTGTGTAAAAAAATCAAAAGATTGTCATTTACAGAGGTATTTCTCCCACTCAACATGGGTATGTGTAAAAATACACCCCAAAACACATTATACTACTTCTCCCGAGTACGGCGATACCACATGATTGGCACTTTTTTGCAGCCTAACTGCGCTAAGGGGCCCAAAGTCCAATGAGTACCTTTAGGATTTCACAGGTCATTTTTGTTTCAAGACTACTCCTCACGGTTTAGGGCCCTTAAAATTCCAGGGCAGTATAGGAACCCCACTAATGACCCCATTTTAGAAAGAAGACACCCCAAGGTATTCCGTTAGGAGTATGGTGAGTTCATAGAAGTTTTTATTTTTTTGTCACAAGTTAGCGGAAATTGATTTTAATTGTTTTTTTTTCACAAAGTGTCATTTTCCGCTAACTTGCGACAAAAAATAAAATCTTCTATGAACTCACCATACTCCTAACGGAATACGTTTGGGTGTCTTCTTTCTAGAATGGGGTCATTTGTGGGGTTCCTATACTGCCCTGGCATTTTAGGGGCCCTAAACCGTGAGGAGTAGTCTTGAAACCAAATGTCGCAAAATGACCTGTGAAATCCTAAAGGTACTCATTGGACTTTGGGCCCCTTAGCGTACTTAGGGTGTAAAAAAGTGCCACATATGTGGTACCGCCGTACTCAGGAGGAGCAGTAGTATAATGTGTTTTGGGGTGTATTTTTACACATACCCATGCTGGGTGGGAGAAATATCTCTGTAAATGACAATTGTTTGATTTTTTTTACACACAATTGTCCATTTACAGAGAGATTTCTCCCACCCAGCATAAGTATGTGTAAAAATACACCCCAAAACACATTATACTACTTCTCCCGAGTACGGCGATACCACATGATTGGCACTTTTTTGCAGCCTAACTGCGCTAAGGGGCCCAAAGTCCAATGAGTACCTTTAGGATTTCACAGGTCATTTTTGTTTCAAGACTACTCCTCACGGTTTAGGGCCCTTAAAATTCCAGGGCAGTATAGGAACCCCACTAATGACCCCATTGTAGAAAGAAGACACCCCAAGGTATTCCGTTAGGAGTATGGTGAGTTCATAGAAGTTTTTATTTTTTTGTCACAAGTTAGCGGAAATTGATTTTAATTGTTTTTTTTCACAAAGTGTCATTTTCCGCTAACTTGCGACAAAAAATAAAATCTTCTATGAACTCACCATACTCCTAACGGAATACGTTTGGGTGTCTTCTTTCTAGAATGGGGTCATTTGTGGGGTTCCTATACTGCCCTGGCATTTTAGGGGCCCTAAACCGTGAGGAGTAGTCTTGAAACCAAATGTCGCAAAATGACCTGTGAAATCCTAAAGGTACTCATTGGACTTTGGGCCCCTTAGCGTACTTAGGGTGTAAAAAAGTGCCACATATGTGGTACCGCCGTACTCAGGAGGAGAAGTAGTATAATGTGTTTTGGGGTGTATTTTTACACATACCCATGCTGGGTGGGAGAAATATCTCTGTAAATGACAATTGTTTGATTTTTTTTACACACAATTGTCCATTTACAGAGAGATTTCTCCCACCCAGCATAAGTATGTGTAAAAATACACCCCAAAACACATTATACTACTTCTCCTGAGTACGGCGATACCACATGTGTGACACTTTTTTGCAGCCTAGGTGCGCTAAGGGGCCCAACGTCCTAATCACAGGTCATTTTGAGGCATTTGTTTTCTAGACTACTCCTCACGGTTTAGGGCCCCTAAAATGCCAGGGCAGTATAGGAACCCCACAAGTGACCCCATTTTAGAAAGAAGACACCCCAAGGTATTCCATTAGGTGTATGGCGAGTTCATAGAAGATTTTATTTTTTGTCACAAGTTAATGAAAAATGACACTTTGTGAAAAAAAAACAAAAATCAATTTCCGCTAACTTTTGACAAAAAATAAAATCTTCTATGAACTCATCATACACCTAACAGAATACATTGGGGTGTCTTTTTTCTAAAATGGGGTCAGTTTGTGGGGTTCCTATACCGCCCTGGCATTTTACGGGCCCTAAACCGTGAGGAGTAGTCTTGAAACCAAATGTCGCAAAATGACCTGTGAAATCCTAAAGGTACTCATTGGACTTTGGGCCCCTTAGCGTACTTAGGGTGTAAAAAAGTGCCACATATGTGGTACCGCCGTACTCAGGAGAAGTAGTATAATGTGTTTTGGGGTGTATTTTTACACATACCCATGCTGGGTGGGAGAAATATCTCTGTAAATGACAATTGTTTGATTTTTTTTACACACAATTGTCCATTTACAGAGAGATTTCTCCCACCCAGCATAAGTATGTGTAAAAATACACCCCAAAACACATTATACTACTTCTCCTGAGTACGGCGATACCACATGTGTGACACTTTTTTGCAGCCTAGGTGCGC
Source organism: Hyperolius riggenbachi (assembly GCF_040937935.1). Classification (NCBI taxonomy): domain Eukaryota; kingdom Metazoa; phylum Chordata; class Amphibia; order Anura; family Hyperoliidae; genus Hyperolius; species Hyperolius riggenbachi. The sequence continues at coordinate 426,081,123 of NC_090646.1, forward strand.
TAAGGGGCCCAACGTCCTAATCACAGGTCATTTTGAGGCATTTGTTTTCTAGACTACTCCTCACGGTTTAGGGCCCCTAAAATGCCAGGGCAGTATAGGAACCCCACAAGTGACCCCATTTTAGAAAGAAGACACCCCAAGGTATTCCATTAGGTGTATGGCGAGTTCATAGAAGATTTTATTTTTTGTCACAAGTTAATGAAAAATGACACTTTGTGAAAAAAAAACAAAAATCAATTTCCGCTAACTTTTGACAAAAAATAAAATCTTCTATGAACTCATCATACACCTAACAGAATACATTGGGGTGTCTTTTTTCTAAAATGGGGTCAGTTTGTGGGGTTCCTATACCGCCCTGGCATTTTCGGGCCCAAAACCGTGAGTAGTCTGGAAACCAAATGTCTAAAAATGACTGTTCAGGGGTATAAGCATCTGCAAATTTTGATGACAGGTGGTCTATGAGGGGGCGAATTTTGTGGAACCAGTCATATGCAGGGTGGCCTTTTAGATGACAGGTTGTATTGGGCCTGATCTGATGGATAGGAGTGCTAGGGGGGTGACAGGAGGTGATTGATGGGTGTCTCAGGGGGTGGTTAGAGGGGAAAATAGATGCAATCAATGCACTGGGGAGGTGATCGGAAGGGGGTCTGAGGGGGATCTGAGGGTTTGGCCGAGTGATCAGGAGCCCACACGGGGCAATTAGGGCCTGATCTGATGGGTAGGTGTGCTAGGGGGTGACAGGAGGTGATTGATGGGTGTCTCAAGGTGTGATTAGAGGGGGGAATAGATGCAAGCAATGCACTGGCGAGGTGATCAGGGCTGGGGCCTGAGGGCATTCTGAGGGTGTGGGCGGGTGATTAGGTGCCCTAGGGGCAGATAGGGGTCTAATCTGATAGGTAGCAGTGACGGGGGTGATTGATGGGTAATTAGTGGGTGTTTAGGGTAGAGAACAGATATAAACACTGCACTTGCGAGGTGATCTGACGTCGGATCTGCGGGCGAACTATTGGTGTGGGTGGGTGATCAGATTGCCCGCAAGGGGCAGGTTAGGGGCTGATTGATGAGTGGCAGTGACAGGGGGTGATTGATGGGTGGCAGTGACAGGGGGTGATTGATGGGTGATTGACAGGTGATTGACAGGTGATCAGTGGGTTATTACAGGGAAGAACAGATGTAACTAATGCACTGGCGAATTGATAAGGGGGGGTCTGAGGGCAATCTGAGCGTGTAGGCGGGTGATTGGGTTCCCGCAAGGGGCAGATTAGGGTCTGATCTGATGGGTAACAGTGACAGGTGGTGATAGGGGGTGATTGATGGGTAATTAGTGGGTGTTTAGGGTAGATAACAGATGTAAACACTGCACTTGGGAGGTGATCTGACGTCGGATCTGCGGGCGATCTATTGGTGTGGGTTGGTGATCAGATTGCCCGCAAGGGGCAGGTTAGGGGCAGATTGATGGGTGGCAGTGCCAGGGGGTGATTGATGGGTGGCAGTGACAGGGGGTGATTGATGGGTGATTGACAGGTGATTGACAGGTGATCAGTGGGTTATTACCGGTAAGCACAGATGTAAATATTGCACTGGCGAATTGATAAGGGGGGTCTGAGGGCAATCTGAGCGTGTAGGCGGGTGATTGGGTGCCCGCAAGGGGCAGATTAGGGGCATATCTGATGGGTAACAGTGACAGGTGGTGATAGGGGGTGATTGATGGGTGATTGATGGGTAATCAGTGGGTGTTTAGGGTAGATAACAGATGTAAACACTGCACTTGGGAGGTGATCTGACGTCGGATCTGCTGGCGATCTATTGGTGTGGGTGGGTGATCAGATTGCCCGCAAGGGGCAGGTTAGGGGCTGAATGATGGGTGGCAGTGACAGGGGGTGATTGATGGGTGATTGATGGGTGATTGACAGGTGATTGACAGGTGATTGACAGGTGATCAGGGGGATAGATGCATACAGTACACAGGAGGGGGGGGGGTCTGGGGGGGTCTGGGGAGAATCTGAGGGGTGGGGGGTGATCAGGAGGGGGCAGGGGGCAGGGGGGGGGATAAAAAAAATAGCGTTGACAGATTGTGACAGGGAGTGATTGATGGGTGATTAGGGGGGTGATTGGGTGCAAACAGGGGTCTGGGGGGTGGGCAGGGGGCGTCTGAGGGGTGCTGTGGGCAATCTGGGGCAGGGGGGAAAAATCAGTGTTCTTGGGTGCGACATAGGGTGGCTGCAGCCTGCCCTGGTGGTCCCTCGGACATTGGGACCACCAGGGCAGGAGGCAGCCTGTATAATACACTTTGTAAACATTACAAAGTGTATTATACACTTTGTATGCGGCGATCGCGGGGTTAACATCCCGCTGGCGCTTCCGTATGGCCGCCAGGATGTTGCGGCGAGTGATCGGAGACAGGCGCTGGCGGAGGATCGCGTCACGGATGACGCGATTGCTCCGCCCTGGTCCTTGCGGGCTCCACTTCCCGGCCGCCCCTGTGCATTAGGCGGTCGGGAAGTGGTTAAACATGCAGCTTTTGTAAATGTAGGCCATAGCATGCATTTGGAAGGACATCAAGGGCTTGATTCCCTAACCTGCACTAAGTAATAGCGCCAGAGTGAAAAGCCACTTAGTGCCCGAAAAATAGCTTTGCAGGCACTAATTGCAGCGCAAAGCTACATCGTGCACAGCCTGGGGCAGTGCGCGCGCAAGCCGTTAACCTCCCTGGCGTTCTGGACAAGCTAGGCACGTCCAGAGACGCCGGAGGTCACTACTCAGGCCCCACTGGGCCGATTTTAATAATTTTTTTAAAACACGCAGCAAGCACTTTGCTTGCTGCGTGTTGTACCTGATCGCCGCCGCTTACCGCTACCCGCCGCGATAAAGTGGGCCCTCCCCTCCCCCCCGAGACCCCGTGCGCTGCCTGGCCAATCAGTACCAGGCAGTGCTGAGGGGTGGATTGGGACTCCCTGCGACGTGATGACGTCAATGACATCACGACGTTGGTCGCCATGGCGATGGGGAAGCCCTCCTGGAAATTCCGTTCAGAACGGGATTTCCGGACGGGTGATTGCGGCGGGGCGATTGGAGAACAGGGAGGGACGCCACAGGGATGGGGGAATCATGTAGCTAGCGCTAGGCTAGCTACATGATAAATTTAAAAAAATTTGCAAAAAACGTTCCCGCGGGAATCAAAACGCCAGGCAGGTTAATAGTGCACGGTGCGACAATAACGTTGCACCCGCTGCCTTGTAAACGTTACGCCGGTTAGTGAATCAAGCTGCAAATGTGCATGGGCTGCACTGTCCAATGTTACCAAACATGCACTTTTATTCACTGGAGGATTGCAACGCATGGTTGTATGCATTTTTGGGCAAATGTAGTGCGATTCCATCCATTATAAATTGCAACCCCATCACAGAGAGTTATGTTGCAATGCAGTGGCATGCAGTGTGACAGTCATCTGTGTTGCACAAAGTGGGTAAGGTGTCTAACACCAAATAATTAACGATTCAGTGATGAGTCCACAGCAAAAACATGTCACTGTGGATCAGACTTAACAAATCCACTTAAAAAGTACTTCCAGTATGTGACAATGGATGATTGGATTAGGACTGCAGACTCTAATGTACAGTACTGTATTTGTTGTCCCATAGAAAACTCACCTTCCCCCCATGCTCTGGAGACATCAGAGATACACCTTATCAGCATAAAGCCATTCACTATTTAGGCTGCTGAGTGGTTGGCTCTTAGCAGGAGGCAGACAGCTAGGCACCTGAGAGCAGAGCTGGTTTCATGTTTGTACCTCATGGAAAGGGGTTGGATTGTGTCTGGGGAAGGGAGAACAGCTCCCAGGATCTGTGGTGAGCCAAGAGAATTCCCCATGCGGCTAGGACCCAGAGAGGGTTTGCTGAACTTAGTGTCCTGAGGCCCTGGACTGTGGACTTTTGTATCTCACCCGCATCTGGTCATGTAGACTTGTCGGATGTCTACTGGATATTGGGACTGATGAGAACTGCATCTATTGGGACTGTTGGGATCTGCGGTGCACCTCTTGGACACCTTCTATTGGTGGAGTTACTGGAACTTTGGGACTTATGTTGCTTTGCCTGCGAAGCTGGGAATTATGACTGCTTGGTAGGGGGAATCGGACACTCCCTTGTGGATTATATAGTAATATTGGGAACTTTGTGTGTGAACTGTGTGACCAATAAATGCCCCGCCAGTCGGTTGTGTTTAATCTGCCGCTATACACTGTGTCTCTGGGCTCTGTGGTCTCGGAACCGTCACACAGTATAAAAGACAGAACCTGTTATATTAGGCTCTGTCTTAATGATGCAGGATTGTAGGGGTCTCAGGGTTAATGTCTTACCTGTAAAGTAATTTGTTACACAGATAGTGCCCCCTCCTTCCCTTGTCAATGCAATCACGGCCAATTGTCCAAAGTCTTCTGAAGCGCTTCTGAAATCTCCACCTGCATTGCTCGGCAGCCACCAATTAAGCCACAGCTGCTGAGCTGGGGGGCGGGCCGCAGCAACACACATGGGGGTGGCCAGAGCCTCAGTAGAACTTCGGAAAAAAAAGTGCCATGGCCCATTTCCAAGAGGATCAGAGTGCTCACCTGACTGAATGAATTACAGATAATCAGGTAAGTAATTAACCCTAAGACCCTGTACATATGTTCTGGTCACTTAGGAAATACTGTATATTTCATATATTTCTTATATTCCCCTACTGATTACCTAATATATTCCTCTAAATGCATATTTAGGGATCCTGGTCCCCACATTACAGTACTTTTAACAGAATATAGGTGACGCTGCTAAAGCCGTGATTGACATTATGGACTATGGTAACTCCCAAATCAGGCTCTCCTCCATGGCGATGAGTAGACAAGCTAACATGATGGGCCGAGATGATCGGCTCTGTCTTTAATTCCTGGAGGTACTCTTTAATTAACTCTAAGGCCCTGTTTACAGCACTCAGTTGCATTGCAGAATAAATCTGCATGTCATCTCACTGCCATTACAATTCCATGGCCGTGTTCACAGTACTGCATTGTAACTGATCACGTTAATCTAACTCACTGCATGCAGTCTTTGTATTAAAGTCCATGTCCAGCCTCCATTGCAGTTCACAGTCATAATAAAGCATTATAATGCGTGCATCATGCAACTGACCACTGTGAACCTAGCCCAACAGATTTGTTGTTGTTGTCTTCATTCTAAATTATACAGGCCAAATTAAAGGTTGTGGTTTTTATGTATACATCACAAAATCCTGGCATTTCAACTGGCTTGGGTACACTTTTTATATCCACTGTATTTGTTTAGGACACAGTTCATCTACCAATTGGAATTAATTCAGGATTAAAATTAAATTAATAGTTGCACAAGACTGGCAGTCCTGCACAGACTGGGATTTGGGACTTTCTTTACTGGATGGGTTAGACTATTGTAAACTAGTCCTATAGCCAAAATTAAGTTGAAAGGTTTCACGCTGCACTGAGTAACCAGGCAGGGGTGTCCTCTAATCCTGCTGCTGTTTGTTCTCACAATAGAACCTCTCTGACAGCTACAATCAGAGCAGATGTAAATTATCATGGGTGGGTGAAAGGCGAGTTGGAGGATAAAACCAGTCTCTAAGCAGAAGATATGTTATACCTTGTGGATCCTGTGACTCTCTAGATGCAGCACTGTGGGATTAATCAATATGGCACCTATTCTGGTCTTAAGATCAATTGGTCTACATCCTTTATAATGCCAGTAGACTCCTTCCCTCCCAGCAACACCTCCTGACCCTGTTACTGTGTGTAAGCTCTTTTACATACCTCGGCATCATAGTTTCCAGGACCAGGCTTCTTTATCTTGAGAAAAGCCTTAGGCTTACGCCCCTATGGAAGAATCTATGTTTACCTAAACTAAATAAACTCCTGTGATTTCTGAGATTACAACATGCAGAGCATCCGAGAAAACATTATGAAAACACATCAAGTCAGAGGGCAGCCCATATGATCTTTCAAGAATTTAATGACCTACAGCCAATATGTGTTTTGCCAGTTTGACACACTTCCATGAGGCCTCTTTTCCACGGACAGTTGAACTGTGTGCTCAGCAAGCAGTTACCAGGCAGCAGTGAGCAGTTGTGAGAGTTTGAGAGGCATTTCACTTCCTATCAACTGCCCATGGAAAAGAGGCTTTAGAGTTTGTTGATTCCCCCATATTGATATTGTAAGAGGTACCTCTTCCCAAGCAGCTGATATCACTTCTCTATAATGCCTTGATCACACCTTATGATTCTCACCAGGTCTACCAAAAACAAGCCTTCTGGAACTGGAAAGTGGAAGACATCAGAGATGTCGCAAACATAGAATTTTCCATTCACGAACGGCGAACGCGAACTTCCGCAAATGTTTGCGAACAGGCGAATCTGGGGAACCGCCATAGACTTCAATGGGCAAGCGAATTTTAAAACCTACAAAGACTGTTTCTGGAAACAAAAAGTGATGGAAAAGTTGTTTCATGGGGTCTAACACCTGGGCAGGGGCATGCTGGAGGACGATCTATGGCAAAAGTCCCACCAAAAATTACGAAGTTGACGCAAAGTCTGGGTTTAATCCCTAAAGGCCAGAAATCACATTATGCACAGCTCTAGGTGTCAGTGGGCTGTGGAGTGTCTCACACAGAGAAATGCAATAGTATTATCAGAATACAGTGAACAAGGCAACAGCAGTAGTGTGCCCACAGCTCTGGGTGTCAGTGGGCTGTGGAGTGTCACACACACAAAAAACACAGGAGACCGATGTGCTAGCCCTCAAAAGGCCTGTTTGGGGTGCTTTCACAGCAAGTGAGGAACAAGAACGCAGGCCTAGCTAATGTTTTCCCTACCTATCTGCAGCAAGTCTGACCCTGACCCTGCTAACTTTTTCTAAGGTGTCTTCTCACCTTAAGGAATGCTTGATTTATCTGTATGTGCAGCACAGAGCTTTCCTCACACCAGTATGCCTTGTCATATTCCGCCCTAACAGTGATGATATGTGCTCAAAATGTTGCTTTGAAAAAGGCACCTTCCTACACATGATGTGATCCTGTGGTCCCTATGGTAAACATTTATTGGCTCCAGATCATTGAATTCTTGATGGGCTGCACTTTGACCAGTGAAGCTAAAATGTATTTGCTTGACCTGTTCTTGAATGCTCTCACCAATAAATTCTGAAAGCAATAGAAGCCCTGCATGGGGCTCGCAAACAACTCACGAACATTGGATACCATATACTGTTCCTACCTGCTCAGACTGGACTAAAGCCAGTAGGCTATGTTACCATATAGAAAGGCTATTTTTCAGCATAGAGGTACCTCAGCTAAATTTGAGAAAATCTGGACCATTTGGATGAGCTGTCCACGTATGGACAGGTGTGATGACCTTTGTATCTAACCTCTGTCTACTATGGAGCAACTGATTCATCTGGAGGGTATAACGGACCCCTCTCGCCCTACTTCTTTCTCTTTTTAGGGCGGTCTGCTCAGTCTCATGTCCCAGGTACTATGTGCATTGATTGTTATGGTTTAAAAAAGTTGTGTTATATTTTTCTTATATCTCCTTTGGATGACATGTCAAGTAGTGTGTGTTCATATTTTCTTCAATTATTGCATGTGAGCCTGTGGCGAATAATGTATGTTTATTATATGGTGCTCTGTCCTGCTGATCACTGATCATTTTACTGTACAGTAATTTTTCATGGCATGTTTTCAAAAACAGACAGAAAAAGTTATACAAGACTGTACAAATATAAAGAGCTAACTTTTCCTTTATTTTGGTGTTTTGAAGAACGTCATCTGTGGTATTCTGTGATTTTAACCTGCTGTACAGATAAAATAAGATTTTCTCATAGGTCAGTTTGGATCAATGAAAAAAACATATTTTAATTACCTCTATCCACAGTAATCAATAGCAAGTTCTGATTGACAACTAGCTGTGTTTTTGTATAGAAATCAATATTTGTGATGCTCAACAGACACAGGATGACAGAAAGTAATTTTCACTTCTATCTTTATATTGTGTGATATACAACATTTATGTGTATTTATTTATGTGTGTGACTAGGTGTCTGTGTCTCTATGAGATGGAGAGCATTTTGCAAAGAACTTTGATCTGTGTAAAGGAACCCATTAACAATACAATTTTTAAATCAGATACAACCTTTTGATGCACATTTTATGATCAAAAGGAATTGGATGGTAATTCTCGATTGGGGCATTTTCTCTATCCAGATACTTTTGGATCGATGGAATTTTCGGTTCCTGTTGACCAAAGAATCATTTCACATCGATTTTCACCAAACACTGAACTGTTTTCTGAACAATTCAATCATAAATATGCGGCAAAAAGTTGCATCCGATAAAAATATTGTACCATTAATGGAATGGGCACCTTTATACAACAGCAAATTCTTTACATTTGCACTAACCCAGTGTTAAAATGTTTTCTGTATGAGGTATTAGAAAAGATTGTCTGTGAATGACAGTTTGACAATTCAGTGGAATACAGAGCATCTTAAAGCAACATCCTGAGAAATATCAGGCCATCATCATGACCATCAATTCAGGGGCGTAACTAGAAATCACTGGGCCCCCCTGCGAATATTTGGATGGGGCCCCCCCCCATAGGTGCCAAATAATCGTAATGGGGCAGCGTTTCACTGTAAATTAATTGTAAAGTGGGCAGAATTTTACCAGACAATCGTAATGTGGGCCAGAAAATCGTAATGTGGGCAGAGTTCACCAGAAAATCGTAATGTGGGCCTTTAGAAAATCATAATGTGGGCAGAGTTCACCAGAAAATCGTAATGTGGGCACCAGTCACCAGAAAATAGTAACGTGAGCAGCAGTCACCAGAAAATTGTAACGTGGGCAGCATTTACCAGACAATCGTAATGTGGGCAGCGTTCACCAGAATATCGTAATGTGGGACAGAAAATCGTAATGTGGGCAGAGTTCACCAGAAAATTGTAACATGGACAGCATTCACCAGACAATCGTAACTTGGGCAGTGTTCACCAGAAAATCGTAATGTGGGCCAGAAAATCGTAATGTGGGCAGCGTTCACCAGAAAATTGTAACGTGGACAGCATTCACCAGACAATCGTAACGTGGGCAGTGTTCACCAGAAAATCGTAATGTGGGCCAGAAAATCGCAATGTGGGCAGCAGTCACCAGAAAATCGCCATGTGGGCAGCAGTCACCAGAAAATTGCAATGTGGGCATCAGTCACCAGAAAATCCTAATGTGGGCAGCAGTCACCAGAATATCGTAATGTGGGCAGCAGTCACCAGAAATTCCTAATGTGGGCAGCAGTCAGTCACCAGAATGTCGTAATGTGGGCAGCAGACACCAGAAAATCCTAATGTGGGCAGCAGTCACCAGAAAATCGCAATGTGGGCAGCAGTCACCAGAAAATCGCAATGTGGGCAGCAGTCACCAGAAAATCCTAATGTGGGCAGCATACACCAGAAAATCGTAATGTGGGCAGCAGACACCAGAAAATCGCAATGTGGGCAGCAGACACCAGAAAATCGCAATGTGGGCAGCAGACACCTGAAAATCGCAATGTGGGCAGCAGACACCTGAAAATCGCAATGTGGGCAGCAGACACCTGAAAATCGTAATGTGGGCAGCAGACACCTGAAAATCGTAATGTGGGCAGCAGACACCTGAAAATCGCAATGTGGGCAGCAGTGACCAGAAAATCGCAATGTGGGCAGCAGTGACCAGAAAATCGTAATGTGGGCAGCAGACACCAGAAAATCGCAATGTGGGCAGCAGTGACCAGAAAATCGTAATGTGGGCAGCAGACAGAAAATCATAATGTGGGCAGCAGACACCTGAAAATCACAATGTGGGCAGCAGTGACCAGAAAATTGCAATGTGGGCAGCAGACACCAGAAAATCGTAATGTGGGCAGCAGACACCTGAAAATCACAATGTGGGCAGCAGACACCTGAAAATCGTAATATGCCCCCCCCCCCCCCCTGGGGCCCGCTCGGAGTTTTGTGGGTGCTGGAGGGGTGGCAGCATGAGGGGAAAGCCTTGCCCACAGTCGGCGGGGAGAGGGGTAGTTCCCCCCTCTCCCTCACCTCGGGGCTCTCCCCTCTGTGCTCCCCTCCAGCTCGTAAGTGTCTGTGGGGCTGTGGTGGGCAGCGAGCGGCGGGCAGATACATACCTGCTTCCGTGCGTTCCATCGGAGACTTCTCCCTCTAGCGGCTGACGTCACTTCCGGAAGTGACGTCAGCCGCTAGAGGGAGAAGTCTCCGATGGAACGCACGGAAGCAGGTATGTATCTGCCCGCCGCTCGCTGCCCACCACAGCCCCACAGACACTTACGAGCTGGAGGGGAGCACAGAGGGGAGAGCCCCGAGGTGAGGGAGAGGGGGGAACTACCCCTCTCCCCGCCGACTGTGGGCAAGGCTTTCCCCTCATGCTGCCACCCCTCCAGCACCCACAAAACGGCCCCAAGCGGGCCCCAGGGGGGGGCCGGGCCCCCCCGCGGGCGCAGGGGCTGCAGGGCCTATTCCTACGCCCCTGCATCAATTCAAAACATTGTGTACAACAAGTGGATGTAGGAGCTAAATGTGCATAACTGCAGAAAGATATTTCTGTTGTTGGAGATCAGTAATGGTGTTCACCTTAAAGGAAACCAGAAATGAGTTCCTATAAAAGATTTATACATACCTGGAGCTTCCTCCAGCCCTATCCGCATGGATTGCCCCCACTCCACTGCCCTCAGTCTTCGCCAGCTCCGGTACCGGGTCTCGTAACTTTGGCTAGTTGCGGCCAGTCTGACGCAAGAGAAGTACGCTCTTTAGGTATCTCTCCAGCAGCCAAATGGAGAGATACGTAGAGGACGCACGTGCAATGCCTATAACAGTGGTGGCAAACCTTTTCGAGACCGAGTGCCCAAACTTCAACTCAAAAGTCTCTTGTCTCTTGTAAAGTGCCAACACGCCAATTTGAACAAAATGACCCCCCCCTCCTCAAAACTTAAGAGATGACAAACACCAGGCCCTCAAACCTACAGTGCTACAGTGACCAGATTTTTCTGGGTTAAACCTTGGACAGGGCAGGGGGGGTGTTTGCGCCACGCGTAGTGCGCCGCGCTGGGAAATGGGCGTGGTCATGACATTGTATGGGTGGAGCTAGCGTAATTATGTAATAGCGAGGCATAAGAAAGCAGTGTTTCCGCCATGATGTGGTGAAACTAGGATTCGCATCATGGGTGTTGAGAAACCAAAGCAGCAAATATAGACAACTATGACCATTAAATAATAAATACAGCAACAGTTACCCCAGACACCAGAAAAAAAACACAATGTGGGCAACATTTCAGCAGAAAATAACACAGTGGGCAACATTTCAGCAGAAAATAACGCAGTGGGCAACATTTCAGCAGAAAATAACGCTGTGGGCAACATTTCAGCAGAAAATAACGCAGTGGGCAACATTTCAGCAGAAAGTAACACAGTGGGCAACATTTCAGCAGAAAATAACGCAGTGGGCAACATTACAGTAGAAAATAACGCAGTGGGCAACATTTCAGCAGAAAATAACACAGTGGGCAACTTTTCACCTGCAAAAAAAGGAATTTACTCACCTGACAGAAGTCTCCTCTCCCGGCCGGCCTCTGGCGTGCAGCTCCCCTGGAGATATTGCTCCTGCATATCTCCAGCGCTGAATGGAATAGCAGGGCTACGGAAATATGGCGCCTGAAACCCTGTACTGGAGACACAAATAGTCTCCAGTACAGGGCTTCGGACGCCATCTTCCCGTAGTCCTGCTCTGCCTGCCTGAAGACTATGCAGGCTGGAGTAGGGCCAGTTCATGCAATCGGATGGGACATAGCGCAGCAGCGATGGCGTGCCAGCAGATTCGGCTACGCGTGCTGGGTCTGGCACCCGTGCCATAGGTTCCCCATCGCTGGCCTATAACATAGTGTGATGCAATGCAAATATTCAAACATGACAGAGTTTAACATAGACCAACATTGAGTGTGTTAACTCATATATTTGCTTAAACGCAGAGCAGGATCTGGGTTATTTTTACATACCCCATTGGCACACATCGCTCCGCTTGCACTGTGAACATCACATTTACTTCATTGCTGTGCGATATTCTCCATTAAAAAAGCTCTGTTAAGACGCAACGTAACTGGGCATTGTGAATGTAGCCTTACTGTGCTTCTAGGTGAGAAAAGCAGAGCCGAAAAGATCTTGGCCTCGATTCATCAAGACTTATCGAATCAATTACCGACAGCTCGGTAAAATACCAAACTCGATAAGTTGATTTCAGGATTCATCAAAGTTATCTACAGCTGTTAGCTGCTAGCGAGCTTTCAGTAATCATTCAGTAATGATGCGATAAAACGGAAGAAAGTGCAATTCATGAAAATGAAAGTGTGCGTGGTTTAGCGTTAAATTTAGGATTAATTATCTCCTTCACTGCTCTGTTGTTATACCTGTCAGATCATTGCTGACAGAAGATGGAGCCATTTGAAGTGGTTATGTGTCAGCTGAGAGTGATTCAACAGTACAGAAGGGCAAGAATAAGGTATAGAACCATATACATTTGCAAGAGAATGGATTTATTTGCTATACCAGGGCATCGGCATTTATCTTGAATCATCTTGTAAGAGAACACAGGCAGTGCCAGGGTTAACTAAATTGCTAGCTGCACTACATTTTTTAAGAAAAGGCTCCTATCAAGCCGTAGCTGGCGAAATTGTGGGATTGTCCCAAGCTACTTCCAGAATCTTGGTCCACGTGTTCAGCCCTATTCAAAATGTTGCTACATGGTATGGTCAAAGGACTGCCTTTTTACCCACAATTCCACGGGAATCTTATGGCTTTGTGTTAAATTACCGCTGTAAAATGGAAATATCGACACGTATCCGAATGGTTACCGCATTGTTATCGATATTTTATCGAAGTCACACCGAATGCGGAAAAACCTTAAAGAATACAACTAGAAATCGTTAAACTTCGAATTTGGTAATTTAACGAACTGGAAAAAGTTATCGCAAAGACAATGATGAATCAAGGCCTTTATGTACTGTATACCCGGGTGTCCTGGCTCCCATGGCAGCAGTGTGCCAGCACTCGTAAAGATCTGAGGTGTTATTCTACATAAATTATCCTCAAATACAATTCATGTAAAAGCATGTGGCTGATCTGTTCAGATTATTAATTTGTAAAGATTGATGCACATGCTACATTTTTGTTTTTTTTAGATAGTTGTTCAGGAATACAGATGTTCTCTGCCAAATCAAATAACACTTGGCCAGGCGCTATTGTAGCTTCCACAATGGGACACCTGCTGCTCACCCTCCCCCTCTCATATCCAGAGAAAAGAACAGACTGCTCTGCAGAGACCCAAGCAACATGCCTGTACAATGGTTGTTCCCAAATTGTCAAACAAAAGGATTATATGCTATTATTTCAGGAAACAAGTCTCTAGAATATATACAGTCCTAGTTTTGAGACTGTCAAAAATATTGGAAATTAGAAAAGTTGGTGCTTAAGTTTTTATAATAGCATAGTCCTTCTTTGCCATGAAAATTAACTGAATCCAAAAAAAAAACCTTTCCACTGCATTTCATTGCTGTCATTAAAGGACCTGCTGAGATAATTTCAGTAATCGTCTTGGCTGGTTCAGATGGACGTTTAGAGGCGTCGCGTTCGTTGGCACAGTGTTCGTGTTGCGTTTGGATGCGGTCGTGTTTTTTCTTCCCCTAGGGGGACATTAGCCGTCGTGGTTAACCGCCCCTGGAAGCTACCTGTAGCTTCCAGGGGCTCCTTGAACGCCAGGGAAAAATCGGGACACGTTTGTGTAAACGCGCTTGAAAGCTTGGTACAAACGCTCCCATTCACTTGAATGGGAGCATTTAACACCAAGCCCCGAACGCTGGCAGTAAACGCTCTGCAAGCGTCCGTCTGAACCAACCCTTTAACTCAAGTGAGAATGTTGACGGACGAGCACAAGGCTGGAGATCATTATGTCAGGCTGATTGGGTTAGAATGGCAGACTTGTCATGTTAAAAGGAGGGTGATGCTTGGGGCATCTGGAAAAAGGCTTGTCAGGAGAAGAAAAGGTGAGCGCTATCATCAGTCCTGTGTGGGGTTGCACTCATCCAAGGGAGTGGGCTCGCTCGCTCAGAATTTTGCCAAAAAACACAGCTATGAATGAAGAATGGTACCAAAACACCCTGCAACAGCAGCTTCTTCCAACAATCCAACAACAGTTTGGTGAAGAACAATGCATTTTCCACCACATTGGAGCACATGGGCCCATATGCAATTAGCTTTTTCACCTGGGTTTTCTCCTCCTCTATTTTCAAACTTGTCAATAAAATGCATTTTAAACCAACAGCAGGTAAGAAAATACTCAAAATAACTTTGGTAGTACTTTGTCACCAACTTTTTGGTCCCTTTTCCATTGCAAAGTGCTCAAAAGTTATTTTAAATTGAAGATGAACAATTATCTCCCAGGAGAAAACTCAGGTGAAAAAAACAATTGCATATGGGCCATGGTGTTATAAGGCAAAAGTGATAACTAAGTGGCTCGGGGAACAAAATGTTGAAATTTTGGGTCCATGGCCTGGAAACTCCCCAGATCTTAATCCCATTGAGAACGTGTGGTCATTCCTCAAGAGGCGGGTGGACAAACAAAAAACAACTAATTCTGAGAAACTCAAAGAAGTGATTATGAAAGAATGGGTTGCTATCAGTCAGGATTTGGCCCAGAAGTTGATTGAGAGCATGCCCAGTCAAATTGCAGTGGTCCTGAAAAAGAAGGGCCAACACTGCAAATACTGACTCTTTGCATAAATCGAATGTAATTGTCAATAAAAGCCTTTGAAACGTATGAAGTGCTCATATATATATTCAGTACATCACATCAATAACTGAAACAAAGATCTAAAAGCAGTTTAGCAGCACACTTTGTGAAAACTAATATTTTTGACAGTCTCAAAACTTTTGGCCAGGACTGTACATGGCTTTATTCTCTGAACAGTTAGTTGCAATCGTGTGTCTGTAACAGATTACACATGATTCCTGCAGAGTATTCAGTAAAGTTTTTCCACTCTTTTGACTCCTATAAGTATCAATATAATTCCCCAGAGACAACAATTGGTGGCAGGAGTGACCTCAATGCTTGAATACTTGGGACTGCCTGTTCCTCAGTTGCTGCAACCCATAGTATGAAGTATGAATTATTTATCACCATCACATTGTTTGAAAGACCTGTATTACCTTAAAGGCTGGATTCACAGTGGTGTTTTGCATAATGCACACATTATAATGAGTGTGAACTGCAATGGAGACTGGACATAGACTGTAATAGAAAGCCTGCATGCAGCAAGTTAGAATAATGTGATCTGTTACAACTGAATACTGTGAACAGGACTATAGCATTGTATGGGCAGTGAGTTGACCTCCAGAATTATTCTGCAACGCAACTGACCACTGCGAACCTGGCCCTTTGGGTCTGACAAAAGCCGAGGGAATTTTGCCAAAGATGAACAACTGGGAAAACATTTTTTTTCAGGCTATGTCAGGGCCAGATTTACCATAAGACACTGTAGACACGTGCCTACAGAAGCATAATGATGGAAAGGTGGCTTGCTCCCCTCCCCAAGCGCCTCCCTCCTTCCTCCTATGCAGAGTCCTATTGAGAGTGTAAATGAGAGGTTTCTCTCTCAGCTCTCAGCATTCCACTGATGAGATCACCCTTCAGTCAAGGGCACATCTAGCTACATAATATTGAGGGTACTTCTGGCTACCTAACACTAAGGGGCACCTGTAGCTACCTATAACAGGCAAGGGAAGTAAGGGAGAAGTGACAGCTGGGACAACCAGCTCATTTGCTGTGCAGTTCGGCAAGGGTTTGTAGGTTCATGGAGGGTGAAGTCTAAGGTGCCAGGACATCTGTGCCTATAGGCTACTGTAATGTAAATCTGTGCCTTGGCTAAGTACTGTGTTAACAGGATCAGTTACAATACAATACCGCAAACAGGTCCATGGCATTGTATGGACAGTGAGGTGACATGCCGAATTATTCTGCAACACAAATGACCACTGTGAACCTAGCCAAAGGCCTAGCTCACAATGCTCAGTCAATAATTCTGCATGTCACCTCACTGCCCATACAATGCCATGGGTCTTTTCAGTGTACTGCATTGTAACTGATTGCATTTTTTTAACTCACTGCATGCAGGATTTGTATTAAAGTTCAGTCTCCATTGCAGTCTAAACTCTACAGTGTTCCCCAACCCTGTCCTCAAGGTCCACCAACAGTGCATGTTTTGTGGAAATCCACAGAGGTAGTTAATCAGCTCTGATTTGTACTTCTTACCGCACAAGGCCAATTTTTACCAGCCGCCCCTAACCACACAGAATCCTACCACAATTGGACAGTGGGTGGAGTGGGCAATGCGTGAAAGTCCCATACCCACTGCGGTTTCCATGGTAAAGTGCCGTGGACCACCACTGGCCAATCGATAACCAGGAAATGGGGACTATGATAGGCTACCTTTTGTATTCTGTACTGTTCGCTGATGCTGCCCGGGGTCCTTTCATCCCCCACACCACGTGTGTGCTTGACCCAGCCTTCCATAACCGCCCACAACTTCTGCTGCATCATTGATCCAGGTCTGGCTGCTTGCTAATCACACACAATTTGCACATGCTTGGTTAACTGCATGCAGATGCCTGCAGCACAGCACAGGCAGCTGCCAGCTGGTTGAAATAATGCGGTTGGCCCAACCCCTTTCATTTGTTTGGACACTTCATCTGCAAATAAAGCCCACTGGCTGCCTGCAGTCCACACCTTGTTTATCTGGTGTCCTAGGTCATGGTCTATGTGGTCTTGCAGAAATCTAGCCATGGCTGAGACACTAATTACCCCACCAGTGCATGTTTATGGGTTTTCTGCAAAACATGTACTGTTGGTGGGCCTTGAGGACTGGGTTGGGGAACTCTGCGTTATAAAGCATGCATAATGCAATGAACCACTGTGAATCCAGCCAGACAGTTTGTCCTGGTCACCCCTGACCTCAGATTAAAATAACATACATGTAATGTTTTTTATTAGCTGTGCTGTGATGTAAGTCACAGTGCTTTCCTCCCTCTTTAGCGCCCCCCCCCTCCCCCCCCATTCAGCTCAGCTGATATCTTTGACTGGAGCAGAATGTTGAAGATGGATCTTGAGATAATTTAGCTCAGAACGATAGTGTACTAATTATTATATTATTTACATTATATACTAATTATTATAAATTATCTCAAGACCGCACACAGCGCAGCTCCCCAGCGCACTGTGCAGATAGGAACTAATAGCAGCAAGTTGAGGGAGTGTTCCTGATGATGGACAGAGAGGAGGAAGTACTAACACTTTCTCCCTGCCCATCCTCGAGCTCTGCTTCTCCGCTGAGCAGAGTGTGTGGGGGGGGGGGCGCGATAAAGGGGGAGGATTGACTCTTGTGTCACAGCATAGATAATATAGAAGTATTAAAATCATTTTATTTATAAACTAGGTCACAGGTACTTTAATTAATAATGATTATACATTTTTTATTGCCTTTCAAATTCATAATTATTAACAATTTTTTTTATTGCCTTTCAAATTTAGTCACACTTTGAATGTTTACCATAAGAACATAGTTAGAAACGTTTTGTAATACTGGAGCTTGTTTGCAAAGATGTACACATTTTTATTAAAAACCTCTGCCATCTTTTACAAGTCCAATACTAAAATGGCATTTTGGACTTAATAGACTTTAACAGAAAACCTTGTAAACTATTATCACCCAGATTCCTTCATCATAACATCGATATCTGTGAAGGCTCATGAATATGCAAATTCATAATGCATGTCAGACATTCACTTGACAAGAAAACAGCTACAACAAACTGATTCCAGTTATAAACCCATCAGCCTGGCATTTTTTTTTCATGTTTGAACAGGCAGCCTATTGCTAGGTGACAGATCATTAAGGCTTTATAGGCAGTCAGCGGAAATAAAGAAATAATTTGTTCATAATAACTTTCAGATGACCTCCCAGGCGAAAGTGATTTTTAAAGTGCTATCTTTAGCAGTGCATGTCAAGAGTGTATATAGGGTTCTCCTGACCCACAGTAAAAGCAGGCGGGTAGTGAAACAAAGTAATAAACACCTAGTGACAAGGCCTGAGCATGAAGAGATCTCATCACCTACCATTAGAGCACTTATGAATAATTCAGACCTCGCTCTCACAGCAGCAAGAGATTCAGTCAGTGCCTTTCACTATGCTCCAGTAGATAGGAAAAGGGCACAAGAGAACTGACTGCTTTGATTAAACCAGAAAGCCCAGAGGTCACTGCGTGGTTTTTTTTTTTGTTTTTTTTTGCAAGGCTCCGAAATACATCTGAACAGACATCACACTTCTATCTGCTGTATTGCTAGTGTCTCGGTGGCAATGGAAACGTGTGTGTGTATATTGTATATATATATATACATATATATATATATATAAATATATATATATAAATATATATATATATATATATATATATATATATATATATAGTGTACACCGTGCCATTACCTTGATTTCTTGGAGGCACCGATCTTGCCCCCGGCGCTTATTAACATATTCCGTTTGCACTGTGTTGACTTAAAAAACCGAGACCTGTCTCCTAGTGTCAGGAGATAAAATCTATGCAATTATCAAATGGATTGGTTTAGACATGAAGTGACATCTAATGCAGAATGAGCTCTGAAGAATTCCTTCACACGGCAACGGCATGACATAATAATTTATGAACAGCTCAAGCCCTGATTGCCCTTACGCTGAATATTGCTGGACTGTTTTACAAACAGAATAGAAAATGACACTTAAAAAAAATATTAGAACAAATCACAGTCTGGATGAAGAAAAATAGGTGCTTGCTGTTGGAATGTGTATACATTGAATCATATAATCACTAGTTCACTAGCATTTCAGTAACATTTTCCATAGTGTGATATTACCCACACTGGGCTTGCAAAGCCTTGTACCCTAACAACAGATGGGTTTTATTAAAAAAGCAATATAATTCAAACAAACGTAGTGATTGGATTCCTCTGTTATCACAGTTCATTAGTGTTGGTGCTCAAATTCAGGATCCTACATTCAGAAACTGCACTTCAGCACCCAAGCTAGTGGACAGGGTCACAGGGTTGTGGTCCACATCGTGCTTTACATTACTCTGGAAAGGAGGAAGCATCAAAGTCACGTGAAGCACAGTGTGAAGTGAATATACTCCTCTTGACTCTGTCCACTGCTTCAGGTGCTGAAGTGCGGTGTTCAGCTTCATTTGTGAATGCAGGATTCTAAATTCAAACCCCAACACTGCTGTTTATGCAAATAATAATGAAAATTATGTCCGGCAACTCTTTGTGACATGAATCCTATCAAACAGTGATTTGTACTGGTCTGTACTAGCGCGGAAAGCAGACCGGTCTATGTCTTGCTGGTAGCACAGGATATGTAGGATCTCAGTCCTGGACATGCCCCTTTTGTCTTATGAGAGCCAGCCAGCCACATAGTAGCATCTAGTGGACTAGATGGCAGTACTCCAAATGTGCTGCTGGAAATGACAACATGAATTCACTGAGCTCTTACTGTCCCAACTGCAGTCTCATGAAACACAAGTGTGATATTTCAGCAAGTCCTAGCTGTACCTGTTTCTCATTTACCACCACTTATTAGCTGTGCTGTAAGCACAAAGGCACACATTCACTAAACATGAGTGAGATTTACATGCACACAAAGTGCATGTAACATTTACTGACATTTACACAAGCTGCATAACATTGCATTGCATTATATACACAACATGCACTTTGCTTGTGTGACATACACTACACTATTTGTGTGTTGCGTGTTATTCAAGCAATGAGAACATTGCGTATATAATGAGAGTTGTGCTATTTGAGCAATGCATGGTTTGAGTGGACACCGGTGATCTTTAATGTGTATGCCTTTTACCGATGTTTAGTAAATCCGTCTCAAAGCTTCTTTACTTTCTGTTATATAGAATTCAGTTTAGGGTTAAGAAGTAAAAAAACAGGAGGATAGTTGATGCAAGAAAACAGTTCTGTGCGCACTCAATGCATGGAACTTAGACCGTACAGGCAAAGGATATAGACAGATAATGTTCCTTTCTTAGGGGTTTGGCAACAGCTATTCGGCTGAACTGCATCTTCCAGGGCAGCTCTAAACATTATCAGTTTTGGAGCAACTAGAAACACAAAAGCAAGAGCACTTCCATGGGTTCATACTGTTTTAATGCTAGCGGCAATTCACAAAATTATGCATTTGCAGGATAAAAAGTTCAAGATCTCACATAAACAGCAATCCACTTTATCTGACCTTAGTTAATAGGTGATACACACTGAGTTCTTTTCATGTGAGCAAAGTAACACAGTCATTTTAAACTTGATTGTGAAAGCCTGGTCAGGCTGCCCTAGTAGGGCTGTGAAAAGCTTACTGTCACTTTTTTTAGCTGGCTGCAGATTGGAATGTAAACATAATTTTTAATAACATAAAATCGCAGCAACGGGACAATTTGTTTTCAGATGACTCCAGGTTTGCTGAATCGCTTCTGACATACCTGTTGGAGATAAATGGAGAAGCAGTAACAACATGCCTGAAGAATAGGTGAGGACAGAGCAGTAATGGTCGCCTTGGAGCATATCTGTAAGCAGCAGGGATACTGGAAGACACCTGCCTACCTATACTGGACTTTACAAGGGACGCATCTGACTACCTTCACTGGGCTGGTGTGGTGGAGAGGGTACCTGACTACCTACACTTGACTAGGGAGGGGGTTGAATATATGACTACCTATACTGGGCTGTGGAGACCATATGACCTATACTGGGGGCGGAAAAGGGGGTGAAGGGGACATCTGAATACCTACACTGGCCTGGGGGTGGGGATTCGGGCATCTTACTACCTACACTGGGCTGGGGAGGGCTGGGGGATGTCTAACTACTTACTCTAGGCTGGGGGGAGCAGGGGGGGGGGGTCATATGACTACCTATTCTGGGCTGGGGGAGACATCTGACTACCTACACTGGGGAGGGAAGGAGGGAGGAAATCAGACTACCTACACTGGGCTAATACATGAACCAAAAGAAACACAATTACAAAATGGATATATTTCACTAGCCACCTTATTAGGTATGTCTTGCTAGTACTGAGTATGACATTTTTGCCACCAGAACTGCCTTAATCATTCATGGCATTACTTAGAGTCCATATTAACATGATAGCATCATGCAGTTGGCTCTGCCCACATAATATCATAGGCACTCCCATTTTTTTGCCCTTTGGGGAAAGGGGGCACGAGTTATGTGCCATTTGGGGCCACAATAACCTTAGCAGGACCCTGCCATTGACCCAGTTACAGCTGCACTCCAGTCTTCCCACTTTCATGAGGCTGGGCACTGTGTAAGGGTACCAGTAACTGAGTATACACGAGGGAGTGTGTATATGGTGTGCAGGCTGTTTCTGTGGAGCACTCTACAGTGATATTGTTACCCTGAATAAAGATTGCCGTTTTGATATCTCAGTGTACCTACCGAGTGATTGCACATGTTTTTGTTTATTAGTGTATTCAGTGGCATACCTTGGGAATTTGACACCCGGTGCTGATTATTTACAGACAACCTCCCGCCCAAAAAAACACCAATTTTTTTGATGGGAGGGTTGACGGGTTGGGGGGCGAAGCGTGTCACTGCACATTTACGGGGATTTTTGGAGAAAAGGAGTCATCAGGATGTGGACGGAGCTAACCGTTATGAAACTCTGTACTTTATACAGTTCTACAGAAGATGTCAGTGCTATATACAGTAAATACACTATAATAATATGGTAGGGCATTAGACTATGTGTATGGTACGATTATACTGTGAGCTCCTCTGAGGGCAGTCAGAAAAGGGGTACATACAAAAGAGGGGGATGCATAGGAAGAGGGGGGAAGAGGTATAGGCACAAGACAGAAGAGAGCCTGGTGTATGCCGTTAAAAGAAGCCACTAAAATCTGAAAAGAGGAAAGGGTCATGTGGGAAGACAACAGGGTGGGAGGGGAGCTGGGAAAAGGGATAAGATTACCTGCAATCAAGCTAATCTAAATTGCCTGGAGCTTGCTTCTCTGCTCACTACAGAAGTCAGCTGTCAGCACCTGTATCACTGGCTTCTGCAACAGCAGGCTGCCCTGCATTATTGATTTATTTCTCTGATCAGGATAAATAATCAATAGTCTAGGGCACTTTGTTATTACAGCAGCCAGTGTACATGGCTACTAATGACAGGCAACTTCTGAAGCACTTAACACATCCTGCCACATCTCCCTGCTAATGTCCCATCTGCAGCACAGCAATCATTCTCTCTACTCACCCTGCTGCTCTGCACATTCACTCACTGGAGGCTGTGTGTAGAGAGCGAGGTGACACATTGCCCTGGGGACACAAAGGGGGAGGGGTGCTACATCGAGTTCAGGAAGTAGTACAGTCCCCTGCACTGCCTGCTGCTACTTTCCCAAATGTTACCCAAACTATGAGAAAAGGTTCCAAGTGGAAGAACACAGTGTAAGCACCGCAACGGCACCTCTAGCCAAGGCTATACACAGTGCTGTGAGCACATGCAGCCTTATGGTAGGTACACCACTGAGTGTATTGCCTATTTGTGACATCACTCCTGATAAATATGTGGTTAGTAGACCTGTTAATGTGAGGTAGAGACATTACAGAGTATTGTTTTTGTTGATAAATGGAGATACCTTCATAAGCCAGGAGATGCTTTGAGATGCCTTAGTAGACCAGGCACTCTGTATAGCAGATGTGCATTCATATGAACAAGCTACAATCAAGCTGCAATCTCTGATAATCTCCAATCTCATATGTCTCCCAGCATAATAAACTAATAAGGCTCACCATATGAAACACAACTGATGTTTCAAAATTCTGCAAATTCTGATTTCTGCGTTTCTGATTGGAATTCAGCTTTCTGAAGTGCAAAGTGGTATTTAGAAATCTTAGCTCGGAAACTGAAATTCCACGGAATTAGGCCAATCACAAAGATTCGGAATTATTAGACCTATCAGAGAATTCAGAAGTGTACTGCTGTTGGCATTTGGAATTGCAGATTACAACAATAACAATAACAATAATATTTATATAGCGCTTTTCTCCCTGGGGACTCAAAGCGCTGTGACCCTGCATTATGCAGTCTCAAAGGCTCGGGAAAAGAGGTGAGTTTTAAGCCTTTTTTTAAAGCTGTCCAGAGAAGGAGCCTCTCGTACTGATTGTGGAAGTGAGTTCCATAGAGTAGGGGCTGCGTAGGAAAAGGCCCGAGCACCAAATGTTAAGTGTATCCTGGGAATAACCAGCTTCATCTTGTTGGCAGAGCGGAGGGTGCGTGAAGGGGCATAAAGTTCCAATAGATCCGCTATGTATTTGGGTCCCATGTGGTGTAGAGCCTTGAATGTCAGCAGGCAGATCTTAAAATTGATTCTCCATTTTTACTGGCAACCAGTGAAGAGTTTGCAGTACTGGGGTGATGTGTGAGCTGCGGGGGGCATTGGCTAGGAGTCTGGCTGCAGCATTCTGTACTAGCTGTAAGGGGCGCAGAGCCTTATCTGTAGATCCGATGAACAGGGCGTTGCAGTAGTCTAGGCGGGAGGATACAAATGCGTGAACCAGGGCAGGTAGGTCTTCAGCTGGGATAAGGTGTTTGATTTTCGCTATATTTCTTAGATGGAAGAAGGAAGACTTGACGACAGCTGATACCTGCTGTCTGAGTTTTAGATTTCCATCCAGGATGACCCCAAGGTTTCCCACAGAGTCTTTATACTGTACAGTATCTCCCCCAATTGCTAGTTTGAGGTGGTGAGCGTTTTGAACTTTATCCATCATGTGTGGACCACCTACCACCAACACCTCTGTTTTGTCAGAGTTCAGCCTCAGCCAGCTGGTGTTCATCCAATTTTGTAAATCCACTAGACACGCATTTATGGATGCTGATGGGTCTTGGGTGCCAGGCTTAAAGGACAGATACAGTTGTGTGTCATCTGCATAACAATGGTATCCTAGGCCATAGTTCTGGATTATTTTGCCCAGTGGGAGCATATAGGCTGCAAAGAGTAATGGTGATAGTACAGAACCCTGTGGAACTCCATAGGCAAGTGGCACTGGATTAGAGTAGTGTGTGCCCAGACATACTTGCTGTGTCCTGCCAGATAGGAAGGTCTGAAACCATCTAAGAACAGTACCCCTTAGGCCACAGTAATTCTTCAGTCGCTGGATAAGAATTTCATGATCCACAGTATCAAATGCTGCTGACAAGTCAAGAAGAATCAGAATTGAGCAATCACCCTTGTCCCTTGCAGTAAGTAGATCATTCATTACTCGGACTAATGCTGTTTCAGTGCTGTGCCTTTTCCTGAATATTTTACGTGCAGTATAGTGTACAGCTGTAAAATATAGCGTATTCAGCGGAATTTGGAAATCAACATAACAAACTTTATTATCAACAATAACAAAAAAGAATCCTGCTGAATTTGTAAATTCCACTTTTCATAGAATTCTATGGCATTTGGAATGTTACATGTTGGAATGCAGACTTCCATCAAAATCAGCATTTCCGACCATGCCTATTCCTGTAATCTAGGCCTCGTTCACATCAGGGCCGTTTCTGTGCGCTTTTCACAGCGCACTGCCCTGTGTGTTCAGCAAGGTATTGATTTTTCCATGTAACTAAATGTAGCTGGTTCACATCTATGCGCTGCGCTGAGCAGCGTTACAGAAACGTAGTGTTGCAGGCATTTCCATTTCTGTGCGTTGAGCTGGAAAGCGCACAGCAATGCAAGTGAATGGGTCCGCTTTTTTAGCGCATAGAAGCGCGTACAAGCGCATAGAAGCGCATGCGTTTTTTACCCCCAATTGGAGAAAAAAATACATTTACATACAAAAACAAAGTTTTATTGACAACTGCTGCTGGTACAACAAGCAAAACGTGCTTTAAAGAAGCGCAGCGCAACGCACAGAAACGCGGACGAAAGCGCGCACAAGCGCATGCGTTTTTTAACCTGCGCTTTAACACGTTTTTCAGCGCAGCAGATGTGAACGAGGCCTGCACAATTTATAGAATGTATGCACTTGCATTGGGATTTGCAGGTTTGCAAATACATACATTTTAGCTTACAGGTTCACTAGTGAACTGAAATTCAAGAAGTCTGCACATCAGATTTGCCTGGAAAAGAGCACCCGAAGTAGTTCGCTCATCATTACTGTTGAATAGAGATAGAGAGGTTATTTATTTCAAAAGCTTCCTATGATTCAAACTAGAGGGAAGAAAATATAGGCAAGAGGGTTAAGTTAGCAGGCTGGCATTTGACGAAATCTGGATGAACAGCAGGGTGTAACTTGTTTTGAGTCATTTTAAGACTCTGTGGACATTTTTTGCTGAAACTTGGCAGGACAAAGCTGGGTAACAGAATGGCCTTGACAAGAAAGAAGTATGATTAACCATGTTGAATGTAGTAGATTGTACAGAGGGTGAATGTAGCTTCTTGGAAGATATGGATAATGGGAATAAAAATGACCAAAGCTCAACATAAGTCTAGACTAGTTTACCAAGGTAAACATGAAACTGATTGAAGAGGTTGGGAAGGCTGGGAGCACAACATTTTGCTGGTGGAGTTGGACGCAAGGTATCTGTTAGTGAAGCTAACGATAGAGTGTCTGTTGGTAGAACTGGATCCAGAGCACCTATTTTCAAAGGAAAAACCATGCAACCGCAGAGGGAGACCAGTGTTGGGTGGGGGGGGGGGAGGGGGGGAGGGGGGGGGGGTGTACAATTTTTTATCCTCTCTCATTCTTATACATGGGCTCCTTAGCAGGTGTTGTTGTGGCCACATTTTTCATGGATGGGGATAGTAATTGTGGCCGCACTCTTATGGGCAGGTCTATAATCTCTGGCAGAGGAACCGCCTGGCTATGGGGGGGGGGGGGGGTGTCAACACAGGGCAGGACAAAGATGTGTGTTTATATGGGGCTTTCTATCAAAACTTACCTAGGGGGAGCCATGGATTGCAGTTATACCTCTACCGGTGCTGTTTAGGTAGTAAGGCTGTCTAGTGTGCAAACTTAGAACCAGATAGGCACACAGTAGGGACTAACTACAGAGTGTCTTCTACTAGGATTAGTAAGCAGGTCCTTCAGTTTAATTCCCATACCATTCATTCATGCAGGAATTTCTTCAGTCAATTAACCACTTATTGGAGTGGCTACAGCATATCTATGCCTCCTTGAGACTTCATCTTCGCTCCAGGGGCGTAGATATACATACCTCGCCATGATCGCCCACTGCGCAAGGTTGTGTGCGGTTAGTACATCAATGTGTTCCTATTCACTTATCAAAGGGATTGTAACCAATGGCCATGACATCAGCAAGATGCCATTAGGCATTCTCAAAGCAAAACTGTTTGCAGTACACAGGAATAAACTGGGGGGACATCTAGGAGCCAAAAATTAAGACTACCTTCATACGTAAGATTAAATAAAAATAAGTAAATCCCACATGAATTAACCCACTACACCCCAAGTGGTCAAGTGGTAAACATTAAGCTCAAAACATTAAGCTCAAAACAAACAGGAAGGAACAACCAGGTTGGCACCGCTCAGAGTTCTTAAAGCTCTGTATTGCATGAATAGATGGGCAGCTTTAATAACTCTGAGCAGTGCCAACCTGTTTTTTTTTTGGGGGGGGGAGTTAGTACTGGTGCTCCCCAGGAGGCACTGGGGTTTTGGGTCTAGGCACGCACTCATTCAACTTTTTGGCTTGTCGGTGCTCCCCTACATTTGTTTTTTTGTTCAAAACTTGTTTGTCAACACCATCTATGATCCATAACTGTTGCTAACTGTACACTGTATTTTCTTAAAAAAAAAAGACTTTTTGGGAAACACTAATGGAGATGATCTGGGCAATCAGTAACCCCTAATCCAACTACCTCTGTGAATGTCCCCACTCATTTGCACATGCAGCAACTAATGCAAATCTAGCAACTAGTCATGGTAAATAATTATTTGCTGCCTAACTATGCTGTTCAGTCAGCCAGCAATTACCGTGTATACTCGGATATAAGTCGACCTCATGTATAAGTCGACCCCAATATTTGACCCTCTTAAACAGGAATTTATTAATTACTCAAATATAAGTCTGTGTAGCAAAGTTAAGTGCTGTGTGGCCCTTCTAGCAGTGTGGCCCCTTTGTCCCCCTGGCTGTGTGGCCCCTCTAGTTGTGTGTCCTCTGTGTCCCACTGGCTGTGCGGTTTCTGTGTCCCCCTGGCTGTGTGGCTTCTGCTGTGTGGCCCCTGTTTCCCCTGGCTGTGTGGCTTCTGCTGTGTGGCCCCTGTTTCCCCTGGCTGTGTGGCCTCTGTGTCCCACTGGCTGTGTGGCTCATGCTGGGTGGCCCCTGTGTCCTGCTGGCTGTGTGACTCCTGCTGTGAGGCCCCTGTGCCCCCCTACCTGTGCAGTCACTTGTGGGCAATAGCTATCCCCTGTCTCCCCTTCCCAGCAGTGTAAGCAGACAGCTTGCTAAAAAGCCCCCCTCCCTCCCACCACCATGCAAAGAGGCCTCTTCTCTCTACCTCTCCCCCCTCTGTGTAATCACTGAAGCCAGCAAACATGCACTGAGATATCCGGCGCTGCAAAGCAGAAAGTTTACTGAAAATCCCCCTCCCTCCCACCACCACGCAAAGGAGCCTCTTATCTCTATCTCTCCCCCCTGTGTAATCGCTAAAGTGGAAGCTTCTGACTCACACTAATCTATCCGAGCGCAGCTCTCTTCTCCCTGTAGTCACGCTGACTGGGCTGTATGCATAAGCTACAGCTTCCGATGTCATGTGATACATGAAGTCACATGACATCGGGACCCGTAGCTGTGAGCTCAGCTGATGCACACACAGCCTAGCCAGCGTGAATACAGGGAGAAGAGAGCTGCGGTCAGATGGATTAGTGAGTGAGAAGCTTCCACTTTAGCGATTACACAGGGGGGAGAGATAGACAAGAAACTCCTTTGCATGGTGGTGGGAGGGAGGGGGATTTTCAATAAACTGTCTGCTTTGCATTACAGGAAAGGGGAGAGAAAGAGGTGCCTCCCCATTCCTGGCTATAAGTGGGGAAATTTTGGACTATCTCGAGTAAAAGGCAACCCCCCCCCCCCCCCCCCCTTTATACTTTGAGTCAGTCCAAAATTTCTCAACTTATAGCCAAGTATATATGGTAAGTGATCATTTACCATGACTAGTTGGAATCTCTCAGTTGAAATGCCTCAACTGATCCTTTTTGTCAACAGAGTAAATGTATATTTTAATCTGTATGCAACATAGGCAAGAGTTAAAATAAAACCACTGCTCTGGATTACACCAAGTTTAGATGGTATCCAGTGAACATACATTCCTAGACAGTAATAAATAGAAGTGATTAGACAACAATGCAATGAAGACTTGTGTAGCTCAAAGATAAGCATGTCCTACTTTACTATTATTCTATCTCTGTGAAAACAGTAGCATGTTGACATAACTGTGAATCAATGCACAAGCCACAAAGTCAATAGAGGTCTTGATGGATCTTAAGTAATCATGATGTTTTGCCTTAACACGAATGTTTTTTTTATTTATTGGTTTTCAGTTTTAAATTTTCATTAGTTAGAAAATGGTACACAGCCCACCACATTGTAACATAACATTAGTGAACGATTCCTCTTAAAGTGTAACCAAAATAGAAATATATTGCTGGTTTGTAGCTAGATGACTTTTTCTCCACAGCAGTTGTGTTATGCTCAGTTATGAGTGACCAAAAGCCACGGTCTCCTCAAACCCATATGATGTTGGACCTTACTGATCAGTATGTGTCTTTGTGTACATCAGTGTGTGCTTCTCAAGATTCAACAAAAATGTACTTCTTATTTCTGAGTCCGTTCAAGCCCCATCACATATCTAATCTATGGAGTAGCAACTGACTTGTGATGTAAATGCATCTCTGAATCAATGATACATTGATAAATGCATCCCACTGTGTCAGTGTGATCAGTGTGTAACTAGTTCACAGAGGCAGTGGTGTTCCCATTGTGACTAATGGCATTCCAGCAAGGGGTGGTTGAGAGGGAGTACTCCATGCAATAGAATATTTAAATCTACAGCCTTAATTCTCCATGCAGCAGTTTGACAACTGTGATGTACCACCAGGTAATTAAGTGCCGAGGTGTGTACTGCACACTGTGTACTGCGCAATTCAGTTTTTCAACACTAGTGGATGGCGTACCATCACTGAGTAATGGGATGAGTGCTGACTGCTTCATAAGTAAGCTAATGCCTATGAGGGCCGATCACACTGATTGGGGTGGGGGGGAGGAGGGAAAATAAACAGAAAAAGGAAATTTTTATTAAAGAAAAAATAATTTATAAATTAATTTAAATAAAAACACACACACATCGCAGCAACAATCAGTTGCCACCAACAGAAAGCTCTGTTGGTGGCAAGAGAAGGAGGCAAGATTTGTGTGCTTGGATTGTAAAAAAATGGCCTGGCCACTAAGGGGTGAGAGCCTGTGGTCCTTAAGAGGTTAAAGGACCATCGGCATAGTGTATAGGCCTGGGCTGGCCAGCTAGTGGAAGTATTTACACAATTTTTCAGCCACAGCTAGTGGCTATTGCTGGCCATTAGACTTTCTGCTCTGTGGCCCAAACAGCATACCCATTTCAGCAGACCACATGACTTGCAGCTCTGTGGTATAACTGTGCATGAATGTCCTTTCCTGCTGCCAGTGATTGCAACAGCTTTATATGTACCCCTTGTGTGTATCTCGCCTGCTTTTCTGGCATTCTGCTCTCTTTTGCAAGTTCTTATGACCTACGACTGCAATTGTTGGGTCAGTGCCTCAAATTTCCATACGCTCAACACACACCATACAATCTTGGTTGTACAGTTTTACCAAATCTATGTAGTATAAGGGCCAACAGATTGAAAGTACCTTGAATGATTGATTGGTTAACTTTTATACTACATGAAAGTGGTAAGAATGAACAACCAAGATTGTATGGTGTATGTTGAGCCTTAGGCTGTGGCAAAGGATGTGAACCATCCATCACTTCTAAATTCGGTGTTCAGTTTGGCAATAGTGGTTGTCTCTCAAGTCACATATTGATTATGTTGACTTGAAAGGCCAACATATTATTCTTCGATAAATTAATCTTATTATTTTTCCGCCGGCCTATTATTCTTCTTCGTACCCCATTTTCTATACCTTACCCTCTGACAGTTTTAGCAGTACAAGTATCAAATTTTCCACACTTCTTCGACCTATAGCGAAGTAAGTTGCTTGGGCTTTAATAAGCGATCTCACCCTAAATGCCCACCAAAGACCCTTTTTTCACCATTGACTTTGACAGAGAACATTTTTGAGCCACTGCCACTCTCACCAAACTTGGTTCACTTAGTCATGGGGTCAACCTAAAAAATTCTGTCACATTTTGGGAACTCAAAAAAGGGGATTGAGCCACAAAAAACAACCAATCAGATTTTCCCTTTTGACTTCAATGAGAACATTGAAAAAGCTGTCATTCTCATAGTTTTAAAGCCAAGAGACCCCAAACTTAGTATAGTCAGACATCTGGTGAATGGCATTAAAATTTTGAAATGTAGGCAGAGCCACATACAGTCAATTAGACAGCAAGCCAACATCATTTAATATGCGGTTTTGTATATGATGTCTGCTTAGGAACATATCGTTGATTAAAGTAATTTTCTATATTTTCATTATAAACATTTTATGTCACTCATTGAGCCTACTACATATTCCCCCTCCTCTACCACAGTTTTTGACCAAAAAAGTTAATCTGGACTTTAGGACCTCCAAAAAGACCAATCACATATAAATAACGACCAATGCAGAGGCTGTGGGGAGAGTTCCTAGCTTTAAGTTGTCCTGTCCAGGGCTGACAACACTTCAGCTGTAATTGGCAAAGGACAACAATACCTCTACTTTTTGACAAAGCTAAGGAATGCTAATCTTCCACTGAAGCTGCTGGTTAATTTCAACAAATGCACTACAGAAAGCATTTCCTGATCAACTGCATCACGGCCTAGTTCAACAGCTGCACCAAGGCTGGTAGAGAAGCCCTGCAGCAGGTTGTAAAAACAGCAGAGGCCATGATCGTTACTGAAACTACCATCACCTGTATGAGACTCGCTGTATGAGAAAGGCCAGAAACATTATCAAGGATAACACTTACCCTGGAAACACCGCCTTTGTGCTTCATCTTGTAAATGATTTAGATCAATCAAATTCAACACACAGACTGGCAATGAGCTTTTTCCCATCTGCCATAAACTTGTTAAATTCTACATGTTCTCTGAAATAACACTGTGTACAAATTATTTACTTATTTTAAATACCTGGCATACTTATATAATTCCTCTATTTCTACCTTTGTTACCATCACTATGCACCATGGGGACATCATGGAAAGTAATTTTGCTGTTACACAATGACAACAAAGTGCTTGAATCTTGAATCTAGATTTCATAAACCATTCTTCTGGCAACGTGTCTCTGAATCCTACAGGCGATAGATATTGAGCATGTGTATGCATCTTTACAGCCACCACCTTTTTAGTGACTCTGCATTCATCCTTGTCTAAACACCATAAACAGTGCAGTGCTTCAGCTCATTTCTTTGTTACAGCCAATGTCACAGGCTTGGCATGCAGGACACATCTGAGGTCATCAAGGGAAGTACAAGCAGAGTTTTTTTAGAATAACTGTCTCCACTTGGGTATAGGAATCACCACTGTACATCGGTCACTTTCTTGGAAAAAGGCTGAAGCCTATAAGCGGCAAAGCTGCCCTCTGATTGAAGGTGAAAACACAATAAAAAAAGAAAGAGGCACCCAAAGGAAATAAAGCACTTTAAAATTGTTAAAACCTAAACTGGGAAGTGGCTTACCTCAAGGATGACAACGGTAAAAAAAGAGATTAATTTGCACTAGGCTGAGGCAACATGTTTCATGAGCATATAAGAACTAATTTCATCATTCCAAAAAAACAGTGCCAGTCTAATGTTAGAGCGTGGCATTCAGCGTCTCTCTGTCAGGCTTTCACTTTAAACCGGCTGTTATTTAGCCAGATGAAGTTAGTTTTTATATTTTTATTGTAAATAATTCTCTTATCTTTTGCAGGCATCATCCTTGAGGTAAGTCACCTTCCAGTTTAGATTTTAACAATTTTAAAGTGTTTTATTTCCTCTGGAGGCCTCTTCTCGTCCCCCAACTCTGAATTTAAATAGTTTTATGGAGTTCAGATTTTTTTTTTTAAATGTCTTTATACAATTATACAATTTCACAGTTTTTAGCAAAAAGATTTATCTAAAATGCGTAATTTTCCATTTGAAATGGTTTGACACTAAAATGTCCACCTAATGTTTGCAAATCTTCTAACTTTCATCCTGCTTTAATGTCGACTACATATCATCATCCCATTAGCATCATCTGTCTGTCACATGGTTAAACCTATAAGCTGTTAAGTGTGAATTATGTGTCGGTTTATAACAGTGATGCGCTCTTATGTATAATGTTTAGTGGGTGAGGTAATAGAAAGCAATGAATCATAATTCAAAATGTGTAACAGTCTTTGCCTGTCAAGTTATGTGAACAGAGAGAGCATTGAGAAAGCATGAAACAGCTGCTTTTGCATATTTATATTTTCTTTTATTAACTATATCAGAAGTGCTGAATGTATTCACATTAATTTATTGAGAGATGCAAACCTCCTGCTTAAAGTAATATAAGATGGGGCTGATGTAAAATGAATGGAGGATTCAAATATAATCTCGATTAAGTTATGTTTAATTTATTAAAGATTGTCCGTACACAGCTTCCTGCATGAAAGAATTAAGAAACGTAATGGTACCATCAGTGTGAATCAAGTGAACTGAAAAGTATGCATTTAAAATGACTTAAAACGGAACTGTAACCAAGGGTTGAACTTCATCCCAATCACTAGCTGATATTGCATTTCCCAAGAGAAATCTTTACCTTTTCTCAAACGGATCATCAGGGGGCTCTGTATAGCTGATATTGTGGTGAAACCCCTTCCACAGTGTGATGTCAGCACCTAAGTACTGACATCACACTGTGGGAGCCTTGTTGCATTGTGGGAAATAACAGCTGTTTCCAACTGCCAAAAAAGAAGCATCTCCTTTCACAGACATCACCTGCCAGCAGTAAAGATGTCGCCATGTGATAAATTTAAGGATTATAAATCAGGGAGAGAAAACATTTTACAATGGACAAACACTGACTAAACCATTTATACATAATTATTGTAACCATGAAACACTTTTTTTCATTACTTTATTTTCACTGTAGTTCCTCTTTAGAGGACTTTAACATCCAACAAAATGATTTTGATTTACTCATACCTGTATTTTTCACTTCCTTCTCACGCAGCTGGCTGCCAAATAGCTTTATTGAAGAGCATGGAGGTGGGTGGGAAGCAAGGTTTCAAAAGCTGTGGGAAAAGATGATAGCAGCATACTGGAAATTCCAGACAGAAACTGTGGTTCAGAAGCCTGAGAGTGAATTTGAGAGAACAGCGTTAGCATGAATGTGTGTGCATGTCTAAAATCCTAGGCTTAATAGCTGTGCAAATCTAAGTAATTCCTTTCTTCTCTATGGAGTCTGAGAAAGAATTTAGGTTACGAAGCATGGAACTCCAAGATCATGGCCTTCTAACTTGTTCCACTGCTAACAGCTAACAGGCAGCCTAACTGAATTACTAGGCAAAAGCAATATAGTGGTGAAGGATGGAACTTGCAACAGGCAGGCATTTCCATGATATCACATTACGATTAGATAACAGAGGTTTGACAAAATCTGCCATAAAAAAAAGGTATGGTGCAAAAAATTGCACCCTGTTGACCAAATATTAATATCCAACACATCATACTAATAATACATTTTGTAATATGCAGACAATAGTATGTGCATGTACGTAATATTTTTTAGTGTTAGGTGTAACAGTTAGGGAGCTAGCAGCTTTTTAGGAGAAAAGTAACTTTATTACTATAGGTGATTTAATATTATGTTTATATGTCGCTGTTACTTACAGTAGGTACTTAGTAAACATAAGTACCATAGTATGAATGTGAGAATTTTGTAGTCACATTGCAGCTCCCATTTTGTTGATTACATATCTGTGATTGCTTTGACCATGGTGGTGGGGAAGATACAATAAAGATTTTTTTTATATTTGCAATGAACTTTCACATATTGTATTCTTTATTACAGTACTACAGTTACAATTGTAAATTCCTGTGTCAGAAAGATGATACATATCACATGAAACATAATGAGCATTAAGTAAAGGAAAGGGCTGAACCCTGTCTTGTTCAAGGTCCAGGAACATGTGTAGTCATTGGAGGTTGCCATGGTAGGAGTGCAACAGTCTTGCATATAAATTGCTGTCTGAAGTTCACCTAGTTCAGCCTCTCAGATCTTCCTTCCAGGTCTTACTGTAGTTCACATCTGTGGTTCCTTTCAACAGCACCCCAAAATCCTTGCAGTTTACCCTTTCCCAGGATCAAAGTAGCCCCAGCTATTGTACAAAGGTTTTTTCCTCTCCGTCTTCACTAGGTAGTTTTGTTATGATATCAGCTCCTCAAACATCACAGCTAATCCACAGTCTTTTTTATAATTTGCTTTTAATTACATTTAGAGACCAAATCATTTAGCCTTTTCAGTTCATAAAGGTTTTTGTCTAATAAATATTGTGGTCACAATAGTGGTCACAATAGCTGATACCAAATAAGACTTTTTATCCTCCTGTGTTCTCCTTGGTGATATTTTCACATTATAAATAAAAGGCCTTTTAAAACACCAGAAAGCAACAAAATAATCATAATAATTTTGACAGTACTTTTCACCCACTTTTTGGTACTTTTTCAGTTGCAGAGTGCAAAAGTTATTTTTAAAAATATATCTTCATAGGAGAAAAAGTGAATTGGATCTGGCCCATTGTGTCAGGGTCGAGGAGAGAAGAAAGTTCACTGCCAGCATGGCAACGGTGGAAACAAAGGTCCAGATAAATGTGGCTGACATGGGCTGAAATAGAAGGTATAGATGCACAACACCGTAAAGGGAAATTAAGGAGGCCCTAAGTCCAAAAAACAGAATGAGATTGATAGAAACCAAGGTGGTAAGTGTAACCTATAAAATACAATTTAGAAGCACTAATGAGCAGTTCAATTATTAATCGTATATATATTACTTGACTCAGGCTGTATTCATAGTTGGATGTTGGGTTGTAATGTGACGTTTAAGTCACAACGCAACATTTCACTGCAACGCAAAAAAAGGTGGTAATGCACATTAACGCTGCCTTACTGTCGCATACAGCAGGTACAGTAAAGCATACAGGCAATGAAAAGTATGCTTTACTGTAGCTGGTAACGTGTGCATTTAGAGGTAACGCACTGCAAGCAGTGAGCTACCATAACGCTACATGTTACAATGCGACGTGAACGTTGCACTTTGAACGTCCCATAGGATTAGCGTTGCAGTGCGATAAACTGCATTATAACGCAGCTACGCAATGTCCCACTGTGAATGCAGCCTGATATCTGTGCTATGGAATTATTTGTACAACAAATGGAAGGGTATGAGAGTGAAATTATTATAGCTGGCATTTAGTGAAAATTATAACACTTGAGGCAATCATGATAAAATTGGTTGATAGTGGTTGCCTAAATTCTTTATTGTACTAAAATGTCATCATAAAGACCTGATTAAAGAGAATCTGTATTGTTAAAATCGCACAAAAGTAAACATACCAGTGCGTTAGGGGACATCTCCTATTACCCTCTGTCACAATTTCGCCCATCCCCGCCGCATTAAAAGTGGTTAAAAAAAGTTTGTTTATAAACAAACAAAATGGCCACCAAAACAGGAAGTAGGTTGATGTACAGTATGTCCAGACATAGAAAATACATCCATACACAAGCAGGCTGTATACACCCTTCCTTTTGAATCTCAAGAGATCATTGTGTGTTTCTTTCCCCCTGCATCTCTCATGCACTGAAGTTTCAGGCTGCTCTTTTCTTCCTGCAAACAGCTTTGCCCTTGTCTGAATTTCCTCAGTATGTGAAAGCCCAGCCAGCTCAGAGGACGATTTATCCAGCTTGTAAAAGATAAGAGAGAAGAGAGAAGCTGCCCTAATCTAAATAATACACAGGCAGTGTGCATAGAGGGGCCTGGAAGGGGGAGTTCATAGCAGAACCACAACACTGAAGAACTTGGCAGCCTTCCAGACACAGGCCGACAAGTCTGACAGGGGAAAGATACATTGATTTATTACAGAGACTGTCATAGTAGAAAGTGCTGAAGTAAGCCAGAACACATTAGAATAGCTTTTGGAACTTGTAGGATGATAAAAAACAGGATGCAATTTTTGTTACGGAGTCTCTTTAAAGCCAACCCGAACTGAAAAATAAAAGTAAAAATGAACACTCACATGTCATACTTACCTCGCACGTAGTCTACTTGTCTTTTTCTTTCTCCTCTTCCTTGTCTCTTCCTATTTGTCCCCCACGATTGCTGGAATTATCTGTCCTCCATTTTAAAAATGGTGATGGCCCTGGAACAGCTTCCTAGTTAGCACTCAGTTGACCAGTAATATTGCCCAAGCCTTAGGTAAACATGGATATTACCTTGCACATCAGTTGTTCTTTCAGTTATAACTGACAGCAACTAATATAGTAAAAAAGGGCACTAAGGCTTTCAGCTTCCTGAGAGACAGGTCTGACAAGATCTTGTCAGAACTGAAAGGATTCATTGTTAGAAGAAAATGGTAAGCTTCTGATGGGAACTGACAGCAAGGTAAGTATGCAATATTCATTTGCAGGTACATTATGTGCTTATTTTAAAGGACACCTGAAGTGAAAATAAACTAGTGAAATAAACAATTGTATCTATCCTCTTTCTCCTAAAAATGACATTTTAAGATAATCCACAGTTTTGTTTTAATATTTAAATCTACTTTTTAAGTGTTATTGTTTTTTCTCAATGACACATTCATTGAAGTATGCTAGAGCTAAAATCTGTGAACTATTGACCCTTTTTATCTCTTTCCTGCTCTCAGAAGTCGTTTTCTGCTAGGAAAGTGTTTTATATTTGTAATTTCTTATCAGTGAAGGTCACACTGTAGTCTGACCCAGTCCTGACTCAGACAGGAACTGCCACTTACATACCTGATGTTTAACTCTTTCAGGCAGAGAAAGAAAAAAGGAACACAGCATAGTTATTTGTGTGCTAGACACTGTGCATATGCATGTCTATCTCATCATGTCACATGTCACCTCGGGTATCATTTAAAGCCAAGATCCAGGCAAAAAGCAAAGTACACAGTTGAACAATGCACGCTGGGCCAGATCCAATTCACAAATGTGACTGGTAGATTGGGAGAACTATGTGAAATGATGCAATGTGTTACTAGGAGCTCAGCTTTAACTTAAGTGCACCTGTCACATCTTAAATAAGTAAAAATCTGCATTGTAGCTACTGCATGCTAGATACCTGCTACTATTAACATCACATGGAAGCTGTGCCAGAGAGTTTTGAAAAAACAAAACAAACAGTCACTACTTTCATTTGAAAACATGACTATTGAGTTATATATATATTTTTTTATCTTAGATTTTTTTTTTCTGGGGGGGGGGGGTCCCTTTCCCATCAAAGTTTGCAGAACCAGATCTGCTAGTCAAACGGCTCTCAAAGCTGCACAGACAGCAGTTTCCCCTAACAAGTCTGCTGCCGGATTGGCTTTCAAAGTGCCCATTAACAGTACAATTTTTACTATACTTTTATTATATGAACATAAATAAAAGTCAGCAGTTGCTCACGATTGATGTAAAACAATCATAAAACCATTAGTCAATCGTTAAGTGATCCACTCAGCGAATCTGAATGATTGTCTGATCTTATCCTACCTAATAATTTACAAGTTTCTCTGCGTCCCAGGTCCGTGTGTCTGTGCTTTTGCGCTACTGTGCATGCCCTGCACTGACACAGCCATTGGGATAGGACGCAGGGGCCAGGAGGCGGGCCGGCCAAGCGGGAGGTCATGTGTACGCGCGCGACAGGCACGTGTGCTGTGGGCGGTTGTGCGTGGCAGGCGGGTGCGCGCGCATGACAACAGACCTAGAACCTTTTTTTACATGGGCTTAGGTCACCAGTCTAAAATAAAATGGTAGAGTTGCTGGACAAATATGATCATTTCCAACTGATTACTTCTAATTTACTAAATCAATCAAAATAAAGAATCCTTTAAAAACTGCACCAGTAATGAGCTCCTTAACAATTGTGACATGACAATATGTCCTTACTAGAGATGCAATCACTATTAAAGAATCATCAGATTACATAAGGCTTCAGTATTCTTTCTTGCTATAGTGACTGGGTTGATATCGGTCCATCAGCAGATATACTGATGTCAGCTGCAACACAGCTAGTGATGAAGCAGCAACACTCCTATTACTAGT
Organism: Hyperolius riggenbachi; assembly: GCF_040937935.1. Classification (NCBI taxonomy): domain Eukaryota; kingdom Metazoa; phylum Chordata; class Amphibia; order Anura; family Hyperoliidae; genus Hyperolius; species Hyperolius riggenbachi. Next base: position 426,119,778 of record NC_090646.1, read on the forward strand.
GAGTTAATTATCTGTAATATCAATGTGTTAAGTTGATTTGCCTATAGGTAATGTGTTGTGGACAAGGTAATGCTTTCAAGGTCGGATTTATACTTTTTGTGCCCCTAGGCCAAGTATGTTGTGCCTCTCCTTTTATATACAGCAGTGTCCCTCCCATTCCATGTGCAGCCGCCTCATCCATGTGCATCATCCATGTACTGTAGCCACTCTGTTTCATGAACAGCTCCCTTAGGCATCAGTTTCCCTTTTTGATGTGTTGCTCCTTATTTTCAGCCTCCTCTTTCATATGTAGTGACCCCCTTCCATTTTCAAGTGCCCCCTGGGCTGCAGCTGCCCAGGGCCTGGGCCTTTGTGGACTTTCCAAAAATCTTGTCCTGACTGTGTCACAGGCTTAAATGGTAATGGCACTTCTTCGATCAATGCCAAAATCAAGACAGGTTCAAATAAATTAGATGGTGCTGCTTGACGTGATTCTAATGTTATTTCGCAATCCTCCCACCTGCAGCTACCTTATTCCAGTGATGGGCCCCCTAACCCACTGGCAGATTCAAACACGGTTATTTCAAAAGTAAAGGAGCGCAGATGATTATATTCTCATAATTTTATTTTTCTGTATATATTCAAAATGCATTTAAGAAAATTCATCTAAAACGATATGGATTCCTCAACCCCTATCTCACATACAGACCACACAACACATACACACATGGGAGTCATGCGGTGCTCTGAAAAAAAGGGGGGGGGAGATAAAATGAAAAAATTGTATAAAAAAGTGTGCATGCACATATATTGCCAAGTTCTAGATTGATCCTATGAGTAAAAGCCGATTACAGAAGCCACTCACCCGACTCCTTGCAGTTCTCGTGATAGCTCGGATCGGCTTACACTTACACAGTACCTTAGGTACTGATTCTGATGAAGACAAGTGGATTTGTCGAAATATGTCAATCTGAGGTCTGGAGGGGCGCCCCAAAGACTTTCATGGTACCTAGGTTGGAATTTGGGACTATCGCTAAGTATCTAATGCACTTGCACTATACAGTGCCCTGGAAAACCAAAGTGGAACGCATAGCCTGTATATTCCCTTCCTCTGTGAGAAGGATTCCAGTGTAAGCCGATCCGAGCTATCGCGAGAACTGCAAGGAGTCGGGTGAGTGACGTCACACCTGGAAGAACTCACGGAGGAACATTGCCTGATCGTGAAGCACTGCGCTGGTCCCGGCGGACGCACCGTTTTGGCTACATTCCGCATACCGGCGGAGACGTGAGGCCAGCACGATAGACTGCACTACCACCTGGAAGAAGTAGGTAATATGGAGTAACATTGAAGAACTGACGCTCATAATCTTAGGTGACAACGATTGCCTTGTCCCAAGCTGACTAGCTGTTTGTTCCTCTGTTCATATGCACAGTTTGATTGTATCCCTCTGGAAAGGTGACAGTGTCTTCTGTAATCGGCTTTTACTCATAGGATCAATCTAGAACTTGGCAATATATGTGCATGCACACTTTTTTATACAATTTTTTCATTTTATCTCCCCCCCCCCCTTTTTTTCAGAGCACCGCATGACTCCCATGTGTGTATGTGTTGTGTGGTCTGTATGTGAGATAGGGGTTGAGGAATCCATATCGTTTTAGATGAATTTTCTTAAATGCATTTTGAATATATATAGAAAAACAAAATTATGAGAATATAATCATCTGCGCTCCTTTACTTTTGAAAAATCAAGACAGGTGCTGAGTAGGAACTGGAGGCGCCCGTGGTATGAAAAAAATGAGTATTTAACTCTATAAGGTAGTATCCAGCAATATTTTAAAGAAAAATTGTCCTACCGTTTGGATGTCTCATTAATATCAAATGACAATTTGTAGTTCAGAGTAAAATTCAAAAACGTATTACCAATGCACTTGACAACGCGTTTCACAGTCAGAGCCGCTTCCTCGGGTCAGTATTTGTGCCTGTATGCAGTGTCAGTGCTGGATCCCCTCTGCTCTTCGTGTTATTAGTGCTGCAGCCTGCTTCCTCTGCACAGACCCCTCCACTATACTACAAAATCAAGGCAGGACTTTCTTGCAGAAAAACCTGGAAGTTCTGACATATTCTAATAAACACAATTGTGTCATCTGCATGTTGAATCTTAAAATATGCAGGATTGTTCAAAAATGTGGCAGCTACCATACTTACATAAGAACTCAAGATTTCAGCATTTCGCACTTGACTCAGTAAGCTGGTTGGTTGCAGACTTAATAGGTGTATCTGATGCACATAATTAGTTAACCTATAAAACAGAGATAATTAACATTAGCATTTCATACATTCAAGTGTTTCCTGTACTCCGAGATGTAAATAAGCCATTTCCCAGCAGAAGTTTTGGAGGTTTTTTCCCCAGCATTTTCCAGCTCTCTGGCGTAGTTAACAAATCACTGAATCACATTACACATTCAATCATCTGTGCTGTATAATTAATCAATCTTTGAAAATTACATTGTATAATAAATGAAGACAGACATGACTCATTAAAACTTCTAATTAATTTTATTTAATACCATTTCATAGTTCATTGATAAGTGATGAAGGAGGGATTACTTTGCAGAGCATTTACGACAGCTCCTGTTATAGAATTAGAACAGATATTTTGGGATTTGATACAAGTTTAAAGGTATGGAGACTTGTGTGTCATGAGATTTTGGTGTGTTTTACAAACTGCAGCAGTAAGTAAAAACAAGAGTTACAGATTGCCCAGCAAGCTTATGGTAAACCAGAACTCCTAGGAGTGTGTAAGGAGCCAAAAGAGACCAAAAAACCCTCTTACTTAACCATTTGAGGATCGCAGCGTTAAACCCCCTAAAGACCAGGCTATTTTTCTGTAAATAGGCCACTGCAGCTTTAAGGCCTCGCTGCAGGGCCGCAACAACTCAGCACACAAGTGATTCCCCCTCCCCTTTTCTCCCCACCAACAGAGCTCTCTGTTGGTGGGGTCTGATCGCTCCCCCAGTGTTAATTTTGTTAAAAACCTCCCTCCCTCCCCCCAGCCAGCCAATCACGGCAATCGGGTGCCATAGACTTCTCTGTTGGTGGGGACAGCCAGCCAATCACGGCAATCAGCTGTCATAGACTTCAGCCGATCACTCTCCTGTGTCCCAGGGGGACAGCCGTGTCACACGGCTGTCCCTAGTACAGCACTGCCTTAGATCACAGCGCTGTACAGCCTAATTAGACGGCGGTTTCGTTGTCAAACAGTCTCTGAGCGGCGTTCGCCACTGGGAGACTGAAGGTAGAGCGGAGCTCCGCCTTCCAAGCGGAGATGCGTGATCTCCTGCTAGCCCCATAGAAAGCCGTTCACGCCAATCAGTGTAGAGTGGTCCTGGGGCTGCAGCTGCGTTCACGCCAATTGGCGTGGAGCAGTCAGCTAGTAGTTAAATGCTATGCAAAACAGAAGTGTTCCTTCTTAAAATAGAAGGTATTTGCAATGATTCAGGTTGGAGTGAGTATAAGAGGTGTCCCACAATGCATCACTGCAGAATATGCGAACACACCTCCAGGACCACTGGAATGCAATGATGTGTCAGCTTGTTAATATTAAGGTCTGCCAGACCTCATAGGTTCCCCCAGTTGTGGAAGTGCCTTTTGATCGTAAAGAAGTTTGTACTCATGGATACCTTCACTTTTTTGGCAACGTCTAAGAGTTATAACGTTCCATCTCTCTTCCAGTGTTAATTGGCTTTTTATCGCCATTTTTTACCAATGCACTTCTTTCTGCAATACACTACTCTTCAAATAATGCTCAAAGGGTATGGTAAGACAATATCTTTCAACACCACTTTTATGCTGACAGGGGAATCAGGCAAATAGGGACACTTGAAAACTGGCAGCAACAACTTAAAGGATAAACTTCCATTGTTACAGAACAGCTGTATGTTGGTAAACCTGTTCTTGCTTCCTACAAAACATAATTTTGTATATTTTGGAAATGTACATTATTTGCCAGTTTTGGGTTACCTTGCCTTTTTTTTTTATCTGTTTAATCTCGAGCAGTTCACCACCTATCTTTGTACCATTTTGAGCTATTCATTGGACTGCAACTGCTTGAATTTCAATTAAAAATTGGATGGTTCTAAAACTCTAAATAAAGATAGAGTATATAATGTGAATTTCAACACTACAAAAATAAAATATTCCTGACCATGGAGCAATATCTGGCAAAGTTGTAATTTAGTCTATCTCATTCCTACATTGTATCTTCTTGTTTTAGCATTCCATTGCAGCAAACAAATTCCCAGATCGTAGATACAACAAATCTATGTTGCATCAAGAGCATCAAATTCTACTTGAGAGCAGAAAGCATAATACCACAAATAAATGTCTCTAGGCCTATTTCTGACATTCAATCAAATATTAAATAAACTGCCAAGGCTAGATTAACAATGTATTATCCCAAACTACAGAAGGATTGCTGTGCGCCTTTATTAAAGTTTGAAATGTTATGTTCTTTTACTTATTGTTAATAGAGTCTGTTATTCTGGACTTGCATATCAATGTTACGTAGCTGCAATTAGTCAAAATAATTTGAAGATGCCGCATGAGCCATAAAGCAATAAACCAAGAAGGCTGATAGTAAGTCTTAAACAGAAAAATCAAAACAATGTCTGTGCAGACTGCACTTGAAATGTTCCTCTTTGAATAAATCAAAATCATTTATAAGCAACCTGCATGGCTGTCTGTAGTTCTCTCAGACAAAAGATTGTGTCATAAAGACAGGGACACTATAGCTTCAATTCATAAAGCATTACAATTTACCGCATGCTGTAATGCAGAAAACAGCTAATTTTACCAAGCACTTAGGAAAATGTCAATTAATAAAGGCTGTTACCACATGGCAAGCTGAAATTACCGACCAGTGAGGTAAATTAGCAACTTGTGTATTAAATACCTCCAACACATGTCAGTCAATTTCAATCCATAAAGATTAGAACATGCGGTAAAGCCAATTAAAGAGACACTGAAGCGAAAAAAAATATATGATATAATGAATTGGTTGTGTACTATGAATAATTACTAGAAGATTAGCAGCAAAGAAAATGTTCTCATATTTTTATTTTCAGGTATATAGTGTTTTTTCTAACATTGCATCACTCTATAATATGTGCAGATTACACAACACTCAGCATTCAAAATGATTCTTTCAGAGCAGTCTGTGAAGTAATGAACTCTCCTCTAGCAGAGGAAAAGTAAACAGTTCAATTACAGTTGAGATAATAAAAGTCAGATAACAGCCCTCTCCACGACTAAGTTAGTCGGAGAGCTTAATAGCTTTTTTGCATAGAGATAACAACTGGAGTTTCTCAACTCTTCCTGTACTGGAAACAATTAGACTGATGTATCTGATCTTAATGCTTTTTTTCTTAGCTGTACTACACATACAAATCATAATATCATCGTTTTTTTTTCGCTTCAGTGTCTCTTTAACATGTTCAGTAATCACCTCCTGCTCTGATGTGTTGGAAACCAGCTTCAGTGTGATAGCCCATTGACAGGAGCAGAGAGCCAATAGAAACAGCCTCCCTCTCCTGCAAGTCCCTCTAACAGGCTCTGATTTGTTCTCAGGAGGTATGAGTTTCTCTACCCCCCAGGCAGCAGAGGAGAGAGCCGGAACAAAAGAGATTACCTCTGCAGCCCTTCAGACGTTTAACCCTTTAGGTTCCTGTTTGAAGATGCAGAGGAGCAAATGGGGAAATCATCTAAGCATGGGCTGTCTTATAGTTCTTGGAAGTTCATCTAAACTCTGGCCTTTAGATAAAATGGTAATGATTAATAGACAGATTCAGAGTGTAAGGATCCCTCCTGTAGCGTATTCTGTACGTTGCAGCGGAGCTGCAAACGGAAAGTTCTGGCTTGTCTGCTTGCATTCGGTTGTGCATTTGCAGTGGGTCTCATTGTCATTTGCAATCGCTTTGCAGTTCTGGGCAGCTCATGTCATCATTCCACCAATTGCTTGTTGCAGCTTAGCTGCGGCCAGATAATTCTGCATGTATTTCTTATGGGGGTCCTTTGCATTCACAGCCAGCTAGCAAATGGTAATCAAGCCAGCTCAGGTTTGAGTGATTACCATTCAGCTGTGTGGAGATTTGCATACCTGCATCCATTGGCTGATGCCAGCATAAAAGTCTGCCTCCCATTTTATACCCCGCCCATCATAGTGGTCAGTACGCTGATCTACTGGGCACCTTGTTACTCTGTATAGTTCTGTTATTGTAGTTCTATGTGACCTTATTACTCGTGCTTTAGCTAGTTCTTGATAAATATATATGCAGACTTGCTAATATATATTTATCCGTTAGTTGAGCCGTTTGTTATTTTTCTTATTATTGTGTATTGCCTAGTTCCATGCTTGATGGACGTTCGCTGCATCTGCGGTGGATCAGTGAAGTCCATTATCCAGATAGCTTGGATTCTGCCATCACCACATTGGTGACTGTAGTATTCCTGCTACTCTAGTTTCTGGGAACGTAACTATAGGCTGCATTTGCTATTAGTTACCTTCTATCATGTAGTCTTGCCTGGGTGGATGCTTGCTGGTGACTGTTGTTAGCCAGCTTGCTCTGCTTCTGTGGATGTGACTGTGAGCTGCGGTTGCTACTAGTTAGATAGTCCTGTCTTGTACCTGTCTGAAAGCTTGCTATCGCTAAGGCAGCACAGTGCGAACTAAGGGAGCGCAACATCGCACTGCACTGCCATTGTGTTTTATTTGTAGTGATATCGGCAGCCCAGAGCTGCAGTTGCTCTGGGCAGCCTGTGTAACCTCTTCCATTATCCAGCTCTTAGCTTTGTTGTGCTGGGTGGTCAGAAAGTATGACCCCCCAGCATTACACAGAGGAAGTAGAACAAACATGTACACTTAAAAGGATGCCGGGGATGCTTTTGACTATTGTAATGCCATCACTGCAAAGAAGTGGAAGAACAGCATGTAACAAAACAGAGACTCCATGCTGCTGTTCTAACGCACTGGTCTTTTTTCGGTAAATTACGGAACTTCTACTACACCTATGAAAATCTTTATTAATTGCCAAAAAAAAGTCTAAAATGCGAAATGAGGTATTTTACCGACCTGATTTTTTTTTTATCGAACAGCCGTTTTTTAATCAAAGCCTACATTTGTTAAATTATTGCAAATATATTTTAAAAATCTTGCAGGGATGTCCTGTGTAAGCCGAAAAAGCAAAGAAGGGAAAAAACTAAAGGTGGAAGAGAGAGTAGACGGTGGGAAAAGCAGACCACTATACTATCATTATATATATATGATAGAGTTTAAAGACTCCCCCAATAAATGTCTGCCTGGCCCTCCACTGCTCTGATTTACTAAGCCCAGCGCTAACAAGTGTGGGAACAGAATCATGAGAAATAATTACATTTGCATTTTGCTTTATTCATGCTGTGCATACAGACTTCAAATTCACAAATAAATACAGTAACATTTAGCAAATTGGTAATGATTCCCAAATATGAACAAAGATAATGTCAATGTACTCCTAAATCAATAAAAAAAAACACTAAATCACTAGACATATTTGCATAAAAAAGTGTATAGCAACTTCACTATTTTAACATATTTGTATATAGTTAAAGGGAACCTGAAGTAAGAGGTATATGGGAGCTGCCATATTTATTTTCTTTTAACCACATAACGACCAGCTAACGCCGGTAGGCCGTAAAGGAAATCGGCGATCCCCGGCCTCTGATTGGCCGGGGATCGCCGTCATTTGATAGGCTGAGGCCTATCCTACATGGCGCAGGACAGATATCCATCCTGCGCAGCCCGAAGAGGGTGAGGTAGGGAGGGAGAGGGAGGGAGTGCCGAAAACGCTGTGGAGGGGGGCTTTGAAGAGCCCCCCCGCTCGGCCACACGGAGCGGCGGCGATCAGACCCCCCCAGCAGGTCATCCCCCTAGTGGGGAAAAAAGGGGGGAAGTCTGATCGCCCTGCCTTGTACACGATCTGCGCTGCGGGCTGGAGAGCCCACGCATCGCAGATCTGCCAGAACAGCCCCGGTCCTTAAGTTAAACAATTCCAGTTACTTGGCAGTCATGCTGATCTTCTCCCTCTAATACGTTTAGCCGTAGACCCTAAACAAGCATGCAGATCAGATGTTTCTGACAAAAATCTGACATGATTAGCTACATGCTTGTTTCGGGTGTGTGATGCAGACACTGCTGCAGCCACATAGATCAGCAGGACTGCCAGAGTGCCAGTCAACTGGTATTGTTTAAAAATAAATATATATGCTAGCCTCCATATACCCCTCACTTCAGGTTCCCTTTAAAACTAACATGTTAGCAGACAACATTTCATTGAGTATCACATGTACAATCAATATTTTACCCTTTCACAACTGATGCTGTAAAAGCCTATATGCATTGCTTATATTATAAACTTCAAATGTAAAAATAACAGATATAGATCCAAGAAATACTAAAGGTGAATTTAATTTATGATGATTAAAAATCTATGATTTACACCTGCTTCTGCTGTCTGTAAAAATCAGGTCAGATTTACAGAATGGGCTTATTAACCGGTTCCGTTTTACTATCTTCCTTAAAAACTCTTTCATTCTTTAAACACATCCTCTATCATAAACACAAATACATATGGTGAAAGAGCATCTCTGGGGCTCACAGCTTTTGTGATATAAAATGGCTGAGATACTGAATTAGCTATCCCAATGTAATTTTGGCAGCATTGAAAGAGGCACAAAAGGTGGATCAGCGCATCACCAGGCCGCCTCCGAATGGCCACGAATCAGAGGTGCGCGGAGCCCCCCCAGAAACTGCAAACGCACCTTAAACCCAAACGGAAGCTCTGCATATACACCAAAAGCAAAGCTGTTAAGTGGGAGCAGCTGACCAAAAATGAATTAAATTAGTACATGGCAAGGAAATGAACAGCGCTACTTAAAAACAGACAAATGCCTACCTGCAAAAGAGTGCAAGCCCCACTTATGGGATAAAATACACACCTAGCATACACATGACCTGTCTACCACTAGAGGATGTTGGTTTCCGTAACAGCTTGCATGCAACCTATTAAGTACTTGTCCCTCCCACTGCGAAGAAGTCAATCCTCCATGGGAGGGGACCTAATACTAACTAAATCCTAACCTATGTATATGCATAGCCTGGGTGTGGCTAATCAAGTAAATTCGAAAATGGAAAACTGCGCAAAAGGTGGATCAGCGCATCACCAGGCCGCCTCTGAATAGCCTCGAATCAGAGGTGCGCGGAGCCCCCCCAGAAACTGCAAACGCCTCTTCTCCGTTCTGGGCTCCAGGGCTCCAGCTTCACTTTACTTCCTGTCGGGGGAAGTTTAAACAGTAGAGGGCGCTCTGCTGTTTAAACTTCCTGTCGGGAAAGGAAGTAAGTGAAGCCAGCCGGAGCCCAGCGCGGAGAAGGGACAGCGGGGACACATGCCGGCGGAACAGGTAATGTATCGCCACTAGCGTCGGTTGTCAGACATTCGAAGTCCGCTATCAACGCACTCCCGACCCGCCGGCGATCGAGCGAAATCTACCGTGCGGACAGATCGATGGGAATGATCGATTTTGGGCGGAAATCGATCATTCGGTCAGCGTTCGTGCAACGATTTCACAGCAGATTCGATCACAGTGATTGAATCTGCTGTATATCGGCGGGAAATTGTGTAAGTGTATGGGCCCCTTTAGTGACCTTAGTTACTATGACTTTTAAGTTAGCTATTTTTTAATTTCTGTTTTCATTCCCCTCCATGTTTAAGACTGAACATTTAGGCTGCCTGCCTTTAGCTTGTCCCTGGACCTCTTTGCACAGATAACACTTGGTGACTCCCAGCAGTTTGAGCAGAATAATGCATTCTTCAGCTTCAACAGTACTGCATTATGTGATTACTTGAGGACCATGCTCTGTGTAAAGAGGAGGGTTAATAAGAGTTGATGGGCCTCAGTGGAGTACTAACTACAGAAGAAGCACTGGTGAAATACCAACTGCTAGGATGGTGGCTGGAAGGTGTCATGGTTAAGGGCTCTGCCTCTGACGCACGACACCAGGGTTGAATCTCGGCTCTGCCTGTTCAGTAAGCCAGCACCTATTCAGTAGGAGACCTTAGGCAAGTCTCCCTAACACTGCTACTGCCTATAGAGCGCGCCCTAGTGGCTGCTGCTCTGGTGCTTTGAGTCCGCCAGGAGAAAAGCGTGATATAAATGTTATTTGTCTTGTCTTGTCTAGGATGGGGAGTACTGAATGAACAGTGACTACAGGGGAGCATACTTAAGGAAGATGTACTACATGGGCTTAAGGGCAAAGGAGAAAAAACAACTACAGAAGGTACACCAGATGAATTGAACAAGTTGTCTACAGGTGCTCTCCCACTAACAACTAAATTGTGGATCAGGTCAGCTTGCTGTACTTACCAGTGTAACATACAAAACACCAACAACGTAAATTGAAAGCCAAAATTAGAAGTGCGTTTTTTATAAAAACCAACAGTACCAAATTGTCCACACTTTGGCACACCCAACTGGACATCTGCTGTTGTATCCCAATGCCCAGCTTAAAGGGAAGGTCCAAGCAAAAAAAAAAAATGAGATTCACTTACCTGGGGCTTCTACCAGCCCCATGCAGCCATCCTGTGCCCTCGTAGTCACTCACTGCTGCTCCAGTCCCCCGCTGGCAGCTTTCTGACCTCGGAGGTCAGGGCCAAATTGCGTACATTTTTACACATTCCCTCTAGTGCAGGAACATTAACACATACATTTTTACGCGTTAGTGGTGAAACGCGTACATTTTTGTTCCTGCACTAGCTGGAATGCGTAAAAATGTATGCAATGTGGCCCTGACCTCCGAGGTCAGAAAGCTGCCAGCGGGGAACTGGAGCAGCAGTGAGTGACTACGAGGGCACAGGATGGCTACATGGGGCTGGTAGAAGCCCCAGGTAAGTGAATCTCATTTTTTTTTTTTGCTTGAACCTTCCCTTTAAGAACAGGAAGTGAGCAGCTGAATGTGTTGGAGGAGACAGTCTCTTATTGTTTTACCTGATATACCGATTGTTTGTAAGTAACATTACTTTTTATATAATAACGTTTTATATGGTTTTACACTATATGAAGTTTTTTAGTCCGTAGGTGTTTTCTTATGGGCGTGAACCTGCATGCTCTAGAGCAGTGTTTCTCAACATTTTATTGGTATGTACCCCTTTTAAAACCATATACTCACTAAGTACCCCCTAGCATAGTAAACATTATCACAAGTACCCCTTGACAAATATATATTTAATCATAGTACATTATAATTGGTTTTAAACCATTTCCAAGCTTTTACTATTGCTTTTAATTAGCTAAAATACTAATTTGGTGATGTTTAAATAAGATTTATCATTTTCTAAAACTCTAAATTTGTTATTTTTGGTTAAGTATATCAAACCTGAGTACCCCCTGGAACCCTCAGAAGTACACCCTGGGGTACGCGTACCACAGGTTGAGAAACTATGCTCTAGAGTCTTAGCAGGACAGGTGTCTAGAGTTTGGGGTACATTCTACCATTGCAGTGCTAGCTGCCTGTCTATCACAGGGCAGCCATTTTGTTAGGTGAGTACATCTACGATGGGTGGTGGATGCACTTTTGATGGGGTGGTACCCCTAAATAAGCAAGTTGTTTAGACCCTGGCCCCTGGTGGGTGTACATGTAAAAATGACATGGCAAAAAAATGGCGCAGGCTGATGCGGATAATGGCATCTTGTTACTAAGGGTATTTAACAATTCAGAATGATCTTAAAACGTTAAATAACCTTAGTAATAAGATGTCATTATCAGTATCTTAAATGCATTAACCGGCGATCCAGTCTCCTCTCTTCTTCTTGTTTAGTGTGCAGGAGTCCTGCAGCCAGCCATTTACCATGCAGGAACTGAAGCCGCATGGTGATTGGCTGGATGCAGAACAGCTGCAAAATAAGAAGAAAGTAAAGGAGACGGGATCGCCCAGGACCAGGTAATGTATACTAAGCCCCCTGCCTCTCTCACACTGCCTCATAGCCCCCTGCCTCTCTCACACTAAACCTTACCACCCCACCCCCTTGCCTAATTCTAACTAATGTACCCCCGCTGCACTGCACTGCACTGCACTGCCTAACCACCCTGCCTAACCACCCTGCCTGCACCTGTATTACTGCCGCCTTAGGCGGCAATAGTACAAGCACCAATTAGCAGCAAGAAGTTTAAACTATCCTACCCGATTAAGAGCAGGAGCTAGGCACCTGCTATTTATCAAGCACAATAATTTAACGTTCTTGCCGCTAATCACGGTTTGTACTATTGTGGCGCCATTTTTATAGGTGCTCGTCCTGCGCAATTTTTCCCTGCTCCCCCTGGGCACAGTTTGCTCAGTAGATAGCAGCCTGCACTATTATGTTTTTTTCCCCTTTTATTGTTTGAGGACATGGCTGGATTCAGAACAGCCTGATACAGTGAACCAGCGAATAAGGGTCCCAGTTGGTCAAAACAACCACAGAGGAAACACTAACTACAGAGAGTGGTCACAGAGGGGACACAATCAGGAGAGACCACTGGGAGAAATAATTACAAGAAGTTACCGCAGGAAGGCCACAAACTGAAGGGGATTTGGAGAGGAGGTACTTTTTATAGGGGAAGGGATACAGGGTCCAAGCATCAAATCCAGGACAGAGGCAAAGAGAAGGCACTAATTCCAGGGGTTAGAACACAATGATGGTATCCTCCCTAATCTTGCAGCCCTATCTCTTAACAAGTGTGGCAAGAGCCTAACAAGTGTGGAGAGAACCTAGCAAGTTTGGAGAGATCCTGTCATTAACACGATTGTTTGGGATTACTTATTAGATTTGAAAAAATAATATAAAGAAGAGAGGAACTTAGAAAAATAAGTGTTTAGACAAGGTAACAGAAATTGAAAATGCTGCATAAAAATAAATGCTCACAGTGTGTGCAAAGCATCATGAGACGGTATTTCCAACAAACTGTACAGTTATGAATATGAATATTTCGTTCAAAAACATGAATATGTCAGCCTACAAAATGTTTTATCATGTAGTGTTTAAACTTTCAAATATTTAAAGTTCTGACAGGACAGTTTTTCTCCAATTTATATTCACGCAAGACAATAAAGATTTCATTCCATCACTGTTCTGCAGTTACCAAGCTGAGCACTGTATATAGACACCCAATGAATGGAAAACACTGGCGATGTGAATGAGTAATTGCTTGCCAGCTAGTCGGCAGGGAGAGAGCTGACACCAGGCTGCACATATTTCATGAATAATGAGAGGAGTTTGAGCTCTGTGAAATCACTGTCTATTGGGTCAGAAATTTCACATTAGTGGATTCATCAGAGCAGATCGGTGTCAGGAAGACATTCTTTCCTCAGGTAAACATACCTTTTGCTTCAATAAACTGTCATATCTTAGTTGTAAGTAGAGAACAGGCCATCACATTTTTGTTAGCACATGTCTCAGACAGCAGCAGTACTTATCTTTTAGGTTTACCTTTGTACAGAACGGCTTATTGAAAATGGTAAAACACGTCACATAGAGAGGAGCTACGGTATGTACACACACACACACACACACACGCACACACACCACACACACCACACACACCACACACACACGCACACACGCACACACACACGCACACACGCACACACGCACGCACACACACACGCACGCACGCACGCACGCACACACACACACACACACACAGTATATATATATAGTGGTGCTCAAATACCCCTTTTCAAAATTCGAGTTAGGTCGAATTCGAATAGTAAATTATTCGAGGTCAGTCGAATATTCGAGTTGAATAATTTTTACTATTCGATTCGACCTCGGAATTCGAGCTCACTATTCGAGTCGGTATTCAAGCTCATTATTCGAGCTGACTATTCCAAATGGCCTTAAATAGCTTCCAACACTTGTTTTGAGGGTGAATGATGCAAGAAACCTCTTTTTTTCCAAGTAACAACAGCAAGTGATTATGTGGGGATGTTCCTTTAAAAAAAAAAAGTTGAAAAGAGAAGTTGTGTCCAGAAATTTGTTCAGTACTGTATATACTTCTTCTTCTTCTTCTTTATCTTCTATATCTTCTTCTTCTTCTATATCTTCTTCTTCTATATCTTCTTCTTCTATATCTTCTTCTATATCTTCTTCTTCTTTTATATTGTCTTCTTCTTCTTCATCTTCTTCATCTTCTTCATCATCATCTTCTTCTTCTTCATCTTCTTTTTCTTCATCTTCTTCATCTTCTTCATCTTCTTCTTCATCTTCTTCATCTTCTTCTTCATCATCTTCTTCTTCTTCATCTTCTTCATCTTCTTCATCTTCATCTTCTTCATCTTCTTCATCTTCTTCTTCATCTTCTTCATCTTCTTCATCTTCTTCTTCTTCATCATCTTCTTCTTCTTCATCTTCTTCATCTTCTTCATCTTCTTCTTCATCTTCTTCATCTTCTTCTTCATCTTCTTCATCTTCTTCATCTTCTTCTTCTTCTTCATCTTCTTCTTCTTCATCTTCTTCTTCTTCATCTTCTTCTTCTTCATCTTCTTCATCTTCATCTTCTTCATCTTCTTCATCTTCTTCTTCTTCATCATCTTCATCTTCTTCATCTTCTTCTTCTTCATCTTCTTCATCTTCTTCATCTTCATCTTCTTCATCTTCTTCATCTTCTTCTTCTTCATCTTCATCTTCTTCTCCTTCTTCTTCTTCTCCTTCTTCTTCTTCTTCTTCATCATCTTCTTCTTCTTCATCTTCATCTTCTTCTATATCGTCTTCTTCTTCACTTATTTCTCTTTTCAAATTTTTTTTTTTAAAGAAATGCAGCTATTTTTAAACGTAACAAATAGCTGGTGGCGCACGCATGTTGGAAGCGCCATTGTATGTGCTCCCTGGCAGTGGAAACACACAGACAGCAGGAGGTAAATTCAGCAGCAGGAGGAGGAGGATGAGTGTGTGGCAGCAGGCAGTCAATGAGGCAGGCAGCGTGACATAATAGCCCTGGTACCTAGCGGTGATACCAGGGCTGTAAATAAACACAGCAGGCAGGAGGTCCCAGACAGCGGTCGTGTAGCCCACATTGTGTCCAATACACAACTGGGACAACACAGTTTTCAACCCGGGCACCTCAGAAAAATTAAACCTTTTTTTTTTGGTTTTTTTTGTTTTGTTTTTACAACAAATTACACAGATATAGCTATTTTTTGACGTAATAGCTGGTGGCAGAGTGGCAGCAGAAGGTAAATCTGTGTACCCTGGCAGTGGGAAACACAGACAGACAGCAGCAGCAGCAGGAGGAATGGAGGAGTAATTATGTGTGCAGCTATTGTTTGACGTAATAGCTGGTGGCAGAGTGGCAGCAGAAGGTAAATCTGTGTACCCTGGCAGTGGGAAACACAGACAGACAGCAGCAGCAGCAGGAGGAATGGAGGAGTAATGTTAGCAGCTATTGTTTGACGTAATAGCTGGTGGCAGAGTGGCAGCAGAAGCTAATTCTGTGTACCCTGGCAGTGGGAAACACAGACAGACAGCAGCATCAGCAGGAGGAATGGAGGAGTAGTGTGAGTGTGGCAGCAGGTAGGCAGCGTGACATAATAGCCCTGGTACCTAGCGGTGATACCAGGCCGTAAATAAACACAACAGGAGGTCCCAGACAGTGGTCGTGCAGCCCACATCGTGTCCAATACACAACTGGGACAACACAGTTTTCAACCCGGGCACCTCAGAAAAATTAAACCTTTTTTTTTGTAATGGTTTTGTAGTTTTGGTTTTACAACCAATTACACAGATATAGCTATTTTTTGACGTAATAGCTGGTGGCAGAGTGGCAGCAGAAGGTAAATCTGTGTACCCTGGCGTTGGGAAACACAGACAGACAGCAGCAGCAGCAGGAGGAATGGAGGAGTAATTATGTGTGCAGCTATTGTTTGACGTAATAGCTGGTGGCAGACTGGCAGCAGAAGGTAATTCTGTGTACCCTGGCAGTGGGAAACACAGACAGACAGCAGCATCAGCAGGAGGAATGGAGGAGTAGTGTGAGTGTGGCAGCAGGTAGGCAGCGTGACATAATAGCCCTGGTACCTAGCGGTGATACCAGGCCGTAAATGAACACAACAGGAGGTCCCAGACAGCGGTCGTGCAGCCCACATCGTGTCCAATACACAACTGGGACAACACAGTTTTCAACCCGGGCACCTCAGAAAAATTAAACCTTTTTTTTTGTAATGGTTTTGTAGTTTTGGTTTTACAACCAATTACACAGATATAGCTATTTTTTGACGTAATAGCTGGTGGCAGAGTGGCAGCAGAAGGTAAATCTGTGTACCCTGGCGTTGGGAAACACAGACAGACAGCAGCAGGAGGAGGAATGGAGGAGTAGTGTGAGTGTGGCAGCAGGCAGGCAGCGTGACATAATAGCCCTGGTACCTAGTGGTGATACCAGGCCGTAAATGAACACAACAGGAGGTCCCAGACAGCGGTCGTGCAGCCCACATCGTGTCCAATACACAACTGGGACAACACAGTTTTCAACCCGGGCACCTCAGAAAAATTAAACCTTTTTTTTTTTTTTAATGGTTTTTTGGTTTTGTTTGTAAAACAAATTACACAGATATATAGCTATTGTTTGACGTAATAGCTGGTGGCAGAGTGGCAGCAGAAGGTAAATCTGTGTACCCTGGCAGTGGGAAACACAGACAGACAGCAGAAGGGCAGTACACAGCAGCCCACTGTAGGTGTAAAATGTGTGGCTGCAGGCGACGTAATAGTCAAAGTGAACCAGGCTGGCTTAGTGAGCAGGAGCCAGGAGGTGGTAAAGGGTGGTAAGGCACATTAACGATGGTTCTTAGCCAGTTCATGTCCCCCTCTCGCCGACAACAGGGGCCAGGAACTCGCCTTCCACCCACGCCTGGTTCATCTTGAGAAACGTCAGTCTGTCCACAGACTTGTGAGACAGACGTGAGCGTTTCTCGGTGACCACACCACCAGCTGCACTGAAGCAGCGCTCGGACAGCACGCTGGAAGGGGGGCAGGACAGCACTTCCAGGGCGTACTGCGCCAGCTCGCTCCAGATCTCCAGGCGCTTGACCCAATACTCCATGGGATCAACAGGGGCATCGCTGTCAAGCCCGCTGTAGGACCCCATGTAGTCAGCCACCATGCGGGTCAGGCGCTGGCTGTGACCGGTGGAGGATGCTGCTGCATGCACCTCCTCTCTAGTCACTGCTGCCGGAGCCTCTACAGTCCTGTAGAGCTCGTGGCTGAGAGACAGCAGGTCTGTGGGGCGCTTGCTGCTGGATGCAGGCACCTGCTGCTGCCTCTGTGCTGGCTGCTGGACAGTGGGGGTGGAAGGCTGGGGGAAGGCTTCCTCCAAGCGCTCAACAAGGGCCTGCTGCAAGCTCCTTATTTGTTGCGCTGGGTCTCCTCCTGCAGGCGGCAGGAACTGGCTCAACTTCCCCTTGAGGCGTGGGTCCAACATCATGCTGATCCAGATGTCCTCCCTCTGCTTCATCTGGATCACCCTGGGGTCTCTGCGAAGGCACGTCAGCATGTGCGCTGCCATTGGGAAGAGGCGGGCCACGTCTGCTGGCACATCGACGGCAGTGCTGCTGTCCTCATCCTCCTCCTCTGCCTCGTCAGCCTCATCCTCTCTCCACCCCCGCACCAACTCAGCTGCACTGTGCTGCTCCCCCTCATCATCAGCAGCAAGGTCAGGGACCTCCACCAAGTCCTCCTCCTCCTCCCCCTCAGAGGTGGACTGTGCAGCTGCTTGCCGCTCCTGCTGGTCCAAGGCTGCTGCTCCCTGTTCCAGCAAAGCATTGAGGGCCCTGTTCAGCAGACAAACCAGGGGCACCCACTCGCAGACCATAGCATGGTCCCTGCTCACCATGTTAGTGGCCTGCAGAAAGGGAGCCAGCACTAAGCACACCTGCTGCATGTGCCTCCAGTCATCATCGGGGACGATGGACGGGATGTTGCTGGTCTTGTCCCTTCTCTGAGCGGCAGAAACAGTGGCCAGGGCAAGGTACTGTTTGACAGCGCGCTTCTGTTCAACCAGACGCTCCAACATCGCCAGGGTGAAGTTCCAGCGAGTCGGAACGTCAAGGATCAGCCGATGGCGTGGCAGATCCAGCTCCTTTTGCACGTCTTCCAGGCTCGCACAGGCTGCAGCCGAGCGCCGGAAGTGACGCACAACGTTCCTTGCCGTTTCCAGCAGTTCGCCCATCCCCTGGTAGGTGCGCAAGAACTTCTGCACCACCAGGTTCAGCACGTGGGCAAGACAGGGGATGTGGGTCAGGTTTCCCCTGTCTATTGCGGCAACCAGATTGGCCCCATTGTCGGCCACCACCTCTCCGACTCTGAGGCCTCTAGGGGTCAGCCAAATCCTCTCCTGCTCCTGGAGTTTGGCCAACACATGGGTTGCCGTCAGCTTGGTCTTCCCAAGGCTGACCAAGTGCAGCAGCGCTTGGCAGTGGCGGGCCTTCACGCTGCTGCTGAGGCGGGGGGTTTGGCCAGGTGTACCGGAGGATGGCAGAGGATCGGAGGAACCTGCTGCAGTTCCCCTGACCCTGCGGGGTGGCACCACCCACTGTGTTGCTGCTGCTGCTGTGCCCGCTGCTGCTCTCCCATCCTCACCCCCTTCCACCAAGCTGACCCAGTGGACAGTGAAGGACAGGTAGCGGCCTGTCCCGAAGCGGCTGCTCCAGGAGTCCATGGTGACGTGGACCCTTTCACCAACCGCGTGCTCCAGCCCTCGCTCCACATTGGCCATCACAAAGCGGTGCAGTGCAGGAATGGCCTTGCGGGCAAAGAAGTGTCTGCTGGGGAGCTGCCAGTCTGGGGCTGCGCAAGCAAGCAGCGCACGAATGTCGCTCCCCTCCTGCACGAGCGTGTACGGCAGGAGTTGGGAGCACATGGCCCGTGCCAGCAAGCCGTTCAGCTGCCGCACGCGACGGCTGCTGGGAGGCAGAGCCCTAACCACCCCCTGGAAGGACTCGCTCAAAAGGCTCTGGCGTGGCCTTTTGCTGGCACGGGAATCAGCAGACACAGCGGAGGAGGCCACTGAGGACTGGCTGCCAGAACAGGCCTCAGTGTCAGCGGCAGGAGTTGCAGAGGGGGGAGGAGCAGTGCGTTTCCGCACTCCTGCTGGTGCTGCTGGAGGAGCAGGAGGGCGGGTGGCTGCTGTTGCTGCTGCTGCTGAAGGCTGTGCAGTGATGGGTGTGGTGCCACTGCCAGCACCAGATGCCTTCAGCCTCTGGAACTCCTCATGCTGGTGGAAATGTTTCGCAGCAAGGTGGTTGATGAGCGAGCTGGTGCTGAACTTTAAGGGGTCTGCACCTCTGCTCAACTTCCGCTGACAGTGGTTGCAAGTGGCGTACTTGCTGTACACAGTGGGCATGGTGAAATATCGCCAGATTGGTGACAGAAACATCCCCCTACGGCATGGAAGCGCTGCTGCCTGTCTCCCTGTGGTGGTTGGGGGGGGGGGGCTTGGGTGCGGCTGGTGGTGGTACTGGCAGATGCTGCTGCTGCTGCTGCTGAGCCTGAGACACCAGCAGGCTGTAGGACCTGCCTACTGCTGCCAATGCTTGCAATGATGCGCCTCCTTGCAAGGCCCACAAGCGCATCCTCCTCCTCCTCCTCAGAGCTGCTGAGGACGACATCCCCTGGAGGTGGTGGCACCCAGTCTCTGTCTGTCACCGGGTCATCATCATCCTCCCCCTCCTGAAACATGTCCTGCTGGGATGATGACCCCCCAAACTCCTTTCCTGATGCATGGATGGGCTGCTTGACTGTCGCCACAGTCTTGCTGTCCAATCCCTCATCCCCCAAAGTGCCCATCAGCATCTCCTCCTCCAAATCGCCAACAACAGCAGACAATACCCTGATGGTGCCTGGGGTAAAAATACTGCTGAGTGACAGGTCGCCAACTTGTGACGGTGAACTGGCCTCCTCCCCAGACCCTGCTGGGCGGCTGCTGCGAACAGGGGTGGTGGTGGAGGTGGTGGTGAGGGTTGAGGCCTCGGATGCAGAGCTGATGGCGGGCTGCTCATCCTCCGTCATCAGTTGCACCACAGTGGATGCATCCTTTTCCTCAATGGGACGTTTCCGACCCGGCTGGAGGAAAATAGGAGCAGGTGCTAC
This sequence comes from Hyperolius riggenbachi, assembly GCF_040937935.1. Taxonomy (NCBI): domain Eukaryota; kingdom Metazoa; phylum Chordata; class Amphibia; order Anura; family Hyperoliidae; genus Hyperolius; species Hyperolius riggenbachi. The sequence continues at coordinate 426,139,960 of NC_090646.1, forward strand.
ACACTGCTGCTGCTGTGTCTCTGCAGCGTGAGTTGCAGATGCTCCTGCTGGGCGGCGCCCAAGGCGTCCACGGCCAGTGGCTATGGGAGGAATGTTAGCCACTGACGCTGCTGCTGCTGCGGAACTGTGCATGGTGGCGTGGCCGCGGCCTGCCACAATGCTGCTCCCTCTCCTCCTGATTCCCTTGCTGCCCTTCCCCTTGCCCAAACCGCGCTGGCTGCCACTTCCAGACATCTTCGATGTTTTGGGTGTAAAGACAAAAGTTTTTGAAAAGGGCGGGAGAAAAGTGGGGTACTTTAATGGAGTGGGTTGGTGGGTGAGGTGACTGAGTGAGTGTCCCGACTCGCTAGTACAGTAAGTAAGTAGTAACAGTCAGGAAACAACTAGCAGCAGTTACAATAATCACTATCAGTAGTAATCACAAGGAAATAGAGTGTGTGTACACTACAGACAGTGAGTGCACGCACGCGCAAACACGCGCAGGAGCTGGCCTATGAACAGAGAGTGAGTGAGTGTCCCTAGTACAGTAAGTAAGTAGTAACAGTCAGGAAGTACAACTAGCAGCAGTTACAATAATCACTATCAGTAGTAATCACAAGGAAATAGAGTGTGTGTACACTACAGACAGTGAGTGCACGCACGCGCAAACACGCGCAGGAGCTGGCCTATGAACAGTGACTGAGTGAGTGTCCCTAGTACAGTAAGTAAGTAGTAACAGTCAGGAAGTACAACTAGCAGCAGTTACAATAATCACTATCAGTAGTAATCACAAGGAAATAGAGTGTGTGTACACTACAGACAGTGAGTGCACGCACGCGCAAACACGCGCAGGAGCTGGCCTATGAACAGAGAGTGAGTGAGTGTCCCTAGTACAGTAAGTAAGTAACAGTCAGGAAGTACAACTAGCAGAAGTTACAATAATCACTATCAGTAGTAATCACAAGGAAATAGAGTGTGTGTACACTACAGACAGTGAGTGCACGCACGCGCAAACACGCGCAGGAGCTGGCCTATGAACAGTGACTGAGTGAGTGTCCCTACTACAGTAAGTAAGTAGTAACTGTCAGGAAGTAGAATTTACAATAATCAATCAGTAATCAGAAGGAAATAGAGTGTGTGTACAGTACACAGACAGTGAGTGCACACACACACGCAGGAGTCTGAGCTAGTAGCCTAGTATGAACAGTGACAGTGAGTGTCCTAGTACAGTTACAGTAGTATATAACAATCACTAAGTAGTAAAGGGACAGCAGAAATACTGTCTAATACTATCTAATACTAATACTTTCTAATACTGTCTAATACTAATGAGAAATAAACTAACAGAGGACAGGAGGACAGCTGCCCACACAGGCAGGCCCTGAGGCCTAAAGCTGTAAGCCTGCAGCAGCTGGCCTGTCTCTATGTAACACAAAAGCTACTAACTAAAATACAATGTATATCTAACTAACAACAATATAGGTGTGTATAGGAGGTGTATGTGAGCAAAAACGCTAGGTAAATTACCACAATAAAGCTCTTGCTAAGCCAAAGCACAAAGGAGCAACTCTCTCTCTATGCAAGTCTCAGGCAAGGACGGAGAAACGGAACATGGCGGCCGCTATTTATAGGGTAGGGGCTGGCCAGGGTCCCCCTCTGTGATTGGCTGCCGTCAGAGGGCCTGGGAGCCCTCTGATTGGCTCTAAGGACATCAATCTGGGCTATGACGCTATTCGAGCTCGGTATTCGAGCTCGAATAGCGCCGTTTGCTCGAATAGCTCGAATAGTGAATGGGCTATTCGCGCTTACTCGAATAGCCCATTCGAATAGCCGCAGCTATTCGGAGCTCGAATACCGAGCTCGAATAGCTGGAAAAGAGCTCGAATATTCGAGCTACTCGAATATTCGAGCTCTGCTGAGCACCACTGTATATATATATATATATATATATATATATATGTATATATATATATATATATATGTATATATATATATATATATATATATATATATATATATATATATATATATATATATATATATATATATATATACATATTAACAATTTCCAAGATGGCCTCTGTGAATATGTGTCCTTCTAGCAGCACATGTCCCCTTTTGCCCCACCTTAGCTTGATTGTCAGTGGCCCCTGCCCTACACTGTGATTGGCTGAGCCTGCGACTGATTGGGGAGCATGTAATATTGGTGAGCTGACATGCACACTTCTGCCTCACAGCTAGTATTATTATTATTATTTATTTAGTATTTATATGACGCCGACACCTTCCGCAGTGCTGCAAAGAGAATATATTTGTCTTGTCATTTGACTCCCATTCAGTATAAAGTACTATTGAAGATGTCTGCACAGTATAAATGCATAAAAAGTTTAATGTATTAAGCCTACAGACTACTTTATGCTTTTTCTTATTCACTACTCTTAAACTTTGCATACTCCATTGTGAAAGCTGCTTTACATAGTTGTCAGCTGGAAGTCATTGCTCACAATTGTAAATACACAGAGCCCTCGTCCTTCCTACAAACAAGTTGGATCGCTCCTCCTTGTGGAATGAATGTGTCATTACAAGAAAGCCAGCAATCTTTAGAAATCGGAAGGTATGCAATGAATGTTATTTGATGCTTTGGAGAGACTTATGATGATCCAACAAGGCAAACAAAAAGAGGAGAAAACTAACCTGTACAGTGTTGCTTTGGTTCCCAGCAAGTTAAAGATAGTTCAGTTTCAGCTTAAAGTTGGAAGATAATATGGCATTCACTTTCAAAATGACTTGTATAATGATGATATATTATAGAGATTTATATGAACATACTAATGACATTGCGGCAAAGCTAAAGAGCGATATTTGTATATTTATCCCTACAATGCAAGTGTCCTTGGTCCTTAACGGAGCGTGTACTTTTTTTTTAACCATTTGTTTTATTTAATTTGGTGCAAAAAAAAAATATATGTTTTAATTAGGAACAACTGAAACATTCTAAATGATTCTTCTTTAAAGTGTAACTGTAAGGCGTTAAATCAAAGATCAATTATTTATTTTTATCTGGTAAACAAGTAATAAGGATGCTAGCCAGGTGATCCAAAAGTTAAAAATCACTCCTACTTTTCTACTCCATAAAAAATAATTTCCTAGTTTCCCTGATTCTTATTTGGCACATCGGTTGCACAAAGGAAGTTGCAGGGCATGCTGGGTATTCTTTTTTCTTCTTTACTTTTCCCTCAGACATAACTAATGCAGCCTGATTGGCTGAAGCCTCTTTCCATCCCCTTTTCCACTCCCACACCTCTGTTCCTCTCTGATTGGCCAATATTTCTCATGCTGAAACAATGCACTTTCTACTGCAGAGCAGGGTCGGAGTAAGGGAGGAAATGATGTTAGGATTGGCTTCAAGATAGACACAGTCAAAATGGAAAATCCTAATGTAACGCTTGGTGGTGTATTCTCCACAGTCAGCATGCAACGCATGAGCTGGCGTGGAGGAGGTACACACACTAGCACAAGGAAACAGGCTATCCCTAGTATAGTGGAGGGGAGGACTGACTCCAATAGGAGATTGTGGCGCACAGAGCCGGTGCAGATCTGACAGCCACAAACAATGCTTTCGTTATAACGTCTCAGCGCAAAGTAGCGCTGAGCGCATAAACCAGAACTGAGGAGATCAGGACAGGTAGACAGAATGAACGCTTGCTAGCTAGCGGCTACTTAGCGACAGCAAGCGTCCAAAACCAGACAGACTGGAATGAGGCAGCCAATGCGATGCGGCGATGGCGTGCCTCACAAAGACAGGACAGGATAGTCAGAAAATAGCAGGATTAAGATAGATGAACGTAACACAGATAAATATACAATAAGTATGTTTTCCTAGCGTATTACAATTACAGCTATCAATGAAACTATTTGTAACGTCTGACTAACATATGTATATATCGGCAATGAACCGATATATGACATAAGCAGGAACGCTGACTAGGACTGGAGTAATACAGGGAACAGGACTCAGAAGGATTCGCTATCTCTTCGCAGAGATGAACGCAATCCACAAACGGTAACAGAACAGGATTCAGAAGGATTCGTTATCTCTTCGCAGAGATGAACGCAATCCACAAACAGTAACAGAACAGGATTCAGAAGGATTCGTTATCTCTTCGCAGAGATGAACGCAATCCACAAACGGTAACAGGACAGGATTCAGAAGGATTCGTTATCTCTTCGCAGAGATGAACGCAATCCACAAACAGAACCAGAAGCAGGGTAACTACCTCAGCACGGGTGGTCACGGTACGCGCAACCTACCAAAACGTGCTGGAAAGCTGACTAACTGCACACAGAATATAAACAGTTCGTGTACGTATACATCAGCGACACTGATGTATTAACGTAACACAAATACAAGGAAAATAATAAACGTGCTGGTATGCATATATATTGGCAATGAACCAATATATGATGCAAAGACCAGCAAAGTATCTTTATAACAAGAAACACGATCGGGGGCTAAAGCGACAGCAAGACAGGCTTAGGCTGAAGCTATGAAAACCCAAGGAAACCCTGCAGGAAGCAGATCTTTATACTGAGGTCATCCAATGGGAGCAGACATGCAGATTCCCACACAGGTGAATGATAATCAGTCACAAGCTGACAGCAGGGAAAGACAGACAAAGCTATGCAGCTTGCATGGAAATAGATCAGAACTGCCTGAGCTGCAGCACTACTACTTCCAGTAATAGCTGCTGCAGCAGCGATCATTACACCTAATCTTTTTTTACTATAGAAAAATCACTAATATCAAAATGTGGACAGTGCAATAAATATGTTGTGTAAATAGAGCAAGTGTTTATCTACTTATATATGTGAGTTTTGTCTGAGATTGTATGGCTGACAGCTCCTCTTTAACATCACCGGCTAGTTTTGTAAATAGGGAGGCATTCTGCTTAATTGCTTTAGTAAATAAGTCAATGATATTACAAAAAGTCTATAGGTAAAAAAATAAAAATAAATTGTAGTGAGAAAACATTACACAAATGGAAGAGTTTACCATGAACTGGAGGTCTTCTCTGTCAGTCCTGGTGGAGTGGACCTGCATTCACTTAAAAAGCAAACAAAAAAATAATGTTGGCCTGTAAGGTTATGGGTGTGGGACCCTTATTCTGAGAATATTGGCATGGGATCATTAATAGAAAGAAAAGTTCAATTTTAATTAAAAACGAAATGTATAAGTGCTTTTTTAACCTTTCAGATCTTTGTGACAATGGTACTGTACATTAACCCTTTAGCAGCCAATGTATTTAGAGGCTTGCAAGTGCTTCAGGCAAATTTATTTTGGCACTTTTTTATTTGTTACAATTCCTTGCTTCTAATAGTACTTCAGTAATGTGTATTAATGAACGCTTGTCCCTAGGGGGCAGTGTGAGACAATAGCAGAGGACTTCTGCTTTCAGTTTCTATATTTTCTGCTAGCAGAGAGAGATCAAAGCATTTCAAGAATTTACAGCACAACGAGTTCTGCCAACTGGTTTCAAAAGCAGTGCACTTATCTCAAACAAGATAACTCTATTGAAGCTGCTAATGACTTAATCCCCAGGAAGGGGATTCAATTTCCCTTATTAATGGTAGTGTAACGATTGGGGAATTATTTCCGAGGTCAGCGCACGAGATGTGCGCTGACACTGAGGAAATTCTCCACAAGCATTTGAAACAACAGAACCCAGCTTTGGTGTAATGCACTTGTAGAGGGAAATTCCCACTGGCAGATGGAGCTGTGGAGTGCAGAGGAGCAATCCCTCTGCACTGCCACAGATGCCAGATGGGAATTGTACGAATTGCTACAATGCGGGGCAAGATAGCCCTCAGAGAGAGAGTGAGCACAGTGACAGAATGTATGTGTGTCCACCAATCTAGTCGCCACCCGGCGACGGTGAACACACAACAGCGGAAACCAAGTGGGAACGCAATCGCAAGAGTGGCGATTGCCAACAGTGACACAAGACCGAATAAAGACAGAGAACAAGTGTAGCAAGAAAGACACAGCAAATAACAATGATCAGAATGCCAAGGAAAATAACAAATGCACTCGCTAAGCGCGGTCGCCGCACGAAAAGCGCAACAGCGAAAAAGCACGCTAATCGCGCGGTTTCCGCATGAAAAGCGCAACAGAGACAAAACACACCAACCCTAAATAACCAATGTAACATGAAAATGAATAGAGAACGCAAACGCTTGCTAAACGGTTACCTCACCGAGCCTTCAGCAAGCGTTCGTTCCAGACAAGACCGACAGAAGGAGTAACCAGTAGCAACCGCAGCTCTGGCCTTCTCTCCCAGACAGAGTACAGAAGGAACCACCGCCACTACCGCTAGGGCGGATGCGATCCAGACAGACAGACAGATGGCGCAACCAGTAGCAACCGCTGCTCTGGCTTGCACCCCTAAGACAGAATACAGACGGAACCACCGCCACTACCGCTAGGGCGAATGCGATCCAAACAGACAGACAGATGGCGCAACCAGTAGCAACCGCTGCTCTGGCTTGCACCCCTAAGACAGAATACAGAAGGAACCACCGCCACTACCGCTAGGGCGAATGCGATCCAAACAGACAGAATGATTTCCTGTCGACCGCCGCTGGCGACAAGACAATCGCAACAGATAGACCGTACAAGGCAAAACAGATAATACAACCTGACTACGCTAGAAGCAATTTGCATGCCAAGTGGATGCAAATGCCTCACCAGAGCAGCAGCTCAGCAAGTTGCAGAGTGAAGACAGGTCTCCTTTCCAGGGACCTGCAGCACTCAGACCTACGAAATGGTCAAAAAGATGTCTGCCTGTGCAGACAGCAGAGCAGATCATTACAGGTAGCTTCCAGATTACCCCTAAAGGTGCCCATTAAAAATTGCACTGAAAGATTGCATCTGATGAAAAAATTGTACCAGTAATGGGCACCTTAAGGCTTATTTCTACAAGCTTGAATGAAGTGACCTGCACATACTCCTATTTACTAGAAGTGGGGATGAGCCTCTTGTCCATAACTTTGGACAAGGGTACTTTGCAAATGGGGTTATGGACCATGTGGGTTGTACTACTCAAGGGCACATGTTCCCTGGTTACTAGTTCCCTGGAAAATACTACCCTGTATGAAAGGAGGTTAAAAAATGTTTTTGGTGTATTGCAGCTTTAAAATTGTTACAGAAGATAGCAGTATACAGAGGAAGATAACATGCGGAGATAGAAAAATAAAGAAAAGGAAGAAGTTACCTCCTCTGTAGTTATTTTCATAATTCTGGAGTTATTTTAAGGATTGAAGTGTTAACTTCAGAGATCTCACCTTAACTTAAAGACAGAAGAGTTAACTTTAGGTTTGCCTGAGGTAAAATGTTTCCTGAATACTACATGCCTTATAACCATGGTGATAACTCTGGAAATGTTATTAAAGACAGGAGATAAGCTTAGTAAATTGAGTCCAATGATTGTTGCTAATCTGAAGGGGAAAGGAGGAGAGGGATGCCCTGATCAAAATGCCCACTGGGGTTATTTTTGCAGGCCTTCCCCAGCTACCATTGGGTATCTCTCTCTCCCTGGCCGGTGCCCCCTCCCACTCCCCCGCCTCCCTGCACCCTGAGAGAGCAGCTCACTCTCCTTCCAGCGTCATGACCCCAGAGGTCACGAACGTGAAAGTGGATGGCAGCTACCTGATCCGCCCAGCACCCCGAATCAGGTAGCAGGTTTTTTTTATTTTATGTCCCCACCTCAGGGTTTTCATTATTATTAAAACATTGATCCCTTTCATCAATTTACTTGGGTAGTTACTTCCTCCTCCCTTAGGACAAAGTAGAGAAGACCCCCTTGTCCGTAAGATTTGCAAAGCATGGGAGGGAGTCTTTGTTTCCACCACCCCATCTGTTGTACAATACTGTAGAACAGGCTTTCTCTACCAGGGTTCCCTGAGTACTCTGCAGGGGTTCCTTGGCATATTTCCCTATCATGGGTGTTTAGGGAAGTATCATAGAGAGCACACTACAGGGGTACTGTAAAAATAAGCACTAAATTTGTTGTCGGAATAGTAATGAGCCCAATAAAAAAGCACTAGAATAGGGAGACATTATAATGAATGGCATTGTAATAGGGGAAGTGGAATAAACAGCCACACTTTTACAGACCATGCTGTCTGCAAAATAAATTCAGGGGTTCCTTAAGATCCAAAATATACTTGCAGGAGTTCCTTAGGATCCAAAAATTACTTGCAGGGGTTCCTTGGGGTCCAAAAAGTATTTGCAGGGTTCCATCAGGGTAAAAAAGTTGAGAAAGGCTGCTGTAAAAGAACAAAGCCTCATGCCCACATATCCCAAACTTCCTGAGTTATACCAGCCTACATGGAGAGTAATAGTTTAATGGTGCTTTTTTTTTTTTTTAAGGGAAAAACATTACAGATTGATCTAAAGAAAATATTTTTTCTGATAAAAGAGTCTGAAAAATGTTTAAAAATATAACCCTGCATACTGTAAATGTATCCTTGCAGCAGTGTTGCCAGATACTCAACGGGTAAGTGCAGCACTTGCTGATGTCCAGGATTCACTTATATTTAAGGTACATTTATCACAGGGCAGGTGATGTGCTTGTGAGCAGACGTTTTTTCCTTTGTTTGTATTCGCATCATTGCAAAGGTTTAGTGAATCACCCTCTGAGATTTCAAATTTATGTTGCTCATAAAAAGACACCAAACAAATGACTTAATTTTCTGCCGGGCTAAAGGACTGATCACTGCTTCAGCGGCCTGAAATGCATTTATATCACTTGTTATTTTAATATAAGGGCTCGTAAACACTAGAAGTAATACCAAACTGTGGACAATGTTCCTAGCCATACCACACACCTTTAGGGGCAGCCAAGTGGCATTTTTGTGGTTCTGCACCCCTCTTTGGGACATGTTCACTATGCAATGGTAAAAGTGCTGTATGCAGGGAGTGCACATAAGTTTTACTGGTACTTCTAACAGCTATGTAGTGTGTGTTGTGCAATTAGTGCAATGTTGGACATTATGAAATAAACACATACTTTAATAAAATTACATAAAACTTCCTTTAGCTCAAATAGAAACAGCTACAAGAATGGAAAATGTACAAAAGTTTTTAAACCACCCCCTTCCCTACCACCAGGATCCCCAATGTATCACTAAGGTCTGTTTCCTGTATGACGTGATGAAAGACTGTAGTCCATGTGGGCTATTAGCAGCAATATGTGGAAAAGGAAGTTAGACTTTTATTAATAAAATATGTATATATAAACGTAAAGAAGCAATATTCTCGGTCAAATAGACTCTTCAAGTGCATGAAAACTTACAAAAACAAGTCACAGTCATTAGACAAAGACAAGACAAATAACATTTATATTGCGCTTTTCTCCTGGTGGACTCAAAGCGCCAGAGCTGCAGCCACTAGAGCACGCTCAGTAGGCAGAAGAAGTTTTAGGGAGTCTTAACCAAGGACTCCTTTCCGAATAGGTGCTGTCATACTGAACAGGAAGAGCTGAGATTCGAACCAAGGCCACCTGTGTCAGAGGCAGAGCCCTTAACCACTCGCTATCCAACCACATACGGTGTGACCATTCGAGAAATAAACACTACACTTATACACGTAAACAGTAAATCAGTAAAAAAAACAAAAAACAAAAAAACAGTAAATCAGTTGCAGCTGCCCTTCATATATTTACAGATACCAGAACACTACAAGGTGGTGCTAACACATAGCACAAAGTCCAACTGTGAACAAGAGAAAGCCAAGTCCCAGTTAAAAAGTGTTAAATATATTATAGGCTCCTATACATGTCTTGTCATAAACACTGTATCTTCGCTATGACAGCCTAGGAGTGGGTGACTACCACCATACCGTATGAGAATTGACTCACCAGACTTTCATTCAGGTCTATTCACGCTTTGGAACACTTTGGGCCATCGCCACCTTTCTGGCTCAAAGCATACAGGACCAGGACATGAGATCTTCTCCTCAGTGTAATAAGTGCCTTCCAACCACAATGCAGTAAAAACCTCAAAGGAAAGGCCTCACATAGTGGAAAAATGTACTTTTGATGACCAGACTCTGAATTACATCTCCCTCCCAGTTGCTATGACTCGGAGTGGGAATACAGTAGTTATCAGCGCTGCCCGGAATTTGTTCAGCAGCAGGGTGAGGCGTTATTCGGCAAACCATGCGCCAAAATGACAGGCACCCACTACTAGGCTATTGGATGGTATTATATTTGTGATCATAGTTGAGTTTTAAAGCAACCACCCATCCTTCCCAATAGCTGTACATAGAACAAAGCTGCATATGGAAAAGAGCTTTCTATTAAGAAAATCTAGTTATTTTCACAACTTAGTAGTTTGACTGAAGTATTCCAAAATGTTTGACGGCTGTCCCTCCTCTCCTTGAAAAAGTGGGGTAACGCCTGCGGAACTAGTGGGGTCCATTTAAGGGGGTCCTCCGTCTCTCCTAGCCGCTCACTGCTGCCTGTTGCCATCTCCACCTCCCTGGGCTAAGTATTATTTTCTTTATCACTGTGCACTTCCTGATCTATTGGCTGCTGCACTAGCTATATAGGGTCCTCTCCTTTTTCAGTCAATATATGTTTTAACTTAAGTTCAGGTTTATTATCATAGGTTACGTATATGCCAATTGATGATTTGCATGTTACACATCCTCATGTTGTTTCTCTATATAATTGTTTAATTCTGTGTTCTGACTGTCACTGGATTGCTGCTAACATTCATCAGAATTAATACTGAACCCAGGTGCAAACACTCATGTGAACAAAATTGATCTCATGGTGTGGAGGTGTTTATAGATAAATAACAGATATTGGCACAGTTATGATATATACCATTCTGCATGTACTCATTTACGACATGAAGATTTTATGGGATGCTTTTTTAACATGGTTTAAATGTTTTGGATCATCAGTGGCGTAGCAATAAGGGGTGTAGAGGTTGCTACCGCATTGGGGCCCTAGGGCCAGAGGGGCCCTGTAGGACCCTCTCTCAACTGCAGTATTAGCTCTTTATTGGTCCTGTGCTGGTAATGATCACTTCTATAGATGCTTTGAATTGTAGTAATCATTAATAAACTGTTCCCCACCCTCTTCTTGCACCTCTGACACTGTGTTGTCCTTGGCAGGTTTTGGTGCACTGTATCAATTGTTATGTATAGAGTGCTTGGGGGGCCCTGTGGAAAAATCGCACTGGGGGCCCATAGCTCCTTAGCTACGCCACTGTGGATCATCATCATGCAGTTTTCAGATTTTTTGATGGTATTAATAAAGATTGTGATACTTTTTTGCTAAACAATTCTTGAGTGGTGCTGTTACTTAAAGGATTTCTTCTCTCGAAGTCTCTTGTACTATTCCAATATGTAAGTTCACAAATTCTACATGGTTTGTATTGTCCATGTCTATCTAGTGCCTGATGAAATGCTGCAGTGGTGCCTTTCTGAGTGGAGCAAACAAAACCTTATCTTATTAATCCATATGCTACCACATGTAACCAGATTACATGATATTTCTTTTCCTGTTTTCTATTTCTCTAGGCCCAAAATCTCTTTAACACTGCCAAGTGACAACCAAATCAATTCTGAAAACCTTTTTTTCCTCAATGCCTTTATTTCTTTTTCTCTAGATTTTATATTCCATTATCATGGCTGTGACAGCTTAGAAAATGTGTGTTCGTTCTGAAATAGAAATTTGTACTCCTTAGAAATGTATTTATTTGAATTACTGTACGATGTGATGGTGGAGATTCAGAACAGATCATGATGCAGCCGAAGGACCAATGACTAATTGTTCACAGAACCAATGCTTTGTGCTGATAAAACCCAACGTTATCAATGTGGTTACGTAAAGGGCACATTGAAATGTTACCTTCTCAGTTTTAGTGCTGTTTTTGCATCATACATTTTCTGCTGTGCAAAGTCTGACACATCTGACTACATTTTATTCTTGTAATAAATTGCTGCGTATGATTTTCAGCTTTGTTACATTTTAGATTCCTTAAACTTATTTTCAGATACCATCCATCACAGTGTACACTTCAAATCACCAGTGCATAATTATTTCCAAAAGCTTATACACTGTAGTGGGACTATTTAGAAGATAAAAATAGTCTGGGTTCTTAACTAAGGAGCACCTCCTAGGCAACCAAAATAAAGGATACAAATGCAAACTAAGCAAAAGAACAACTTTTGTTTTCACTAGGACTGACCAGACAAACCCCAGATAAAAATAGACCCCTTGATGACTATCTGCCCCATGAGTACACTGAACTCAATAGGACTCCAGGCAAACACATCTGTCACAGGAGCCCTGGTGGTCAGACCACAAATGGCCTTCCAAACGGTGTCAGCGGACGGATCGTGCGAACTCTGGTCGCAGTCAATGCGCAGGAACCGTTGGGAATTAGCCGCAGACAAACCAGAAGGGAGCCTGTGAGATACGGGTAATTACAACTCACACACGATTCAGGGTATAACTGCCACCACCATGGGTAGGGGCCCGTGGACCCGACTGCCTGACTGATCCTGCGAATAAAAACGGTTAAAACACGCTGTATTCTGTCTAGCCAAAAACAACCAATAGTAACGTCTCTTCAGAGGTCTGGTTCAGTTGTGTGCGTGCTGAATAGTAGGGTAGCTAGAACAACAACTGACGATAGCGTCGGTTTATTGAAAGCAATATAAATAATTAATATATACAGACAATTATTAAAATCAACAATTATTAAAACAGTAATAGCCAGTATAAAAAATAAAAGGGAGAAAATACTTAGGGTTTGTGGAAATATGTCCTTTTGTGGGAAGAATCATAAAGTCCAAGCAAAACGGTTTCAAGTTCTGCAAAATTCTTTGTTCCAGAGATAAAGTCAGAGTTCAGCAAGTTTTAAAATCCAAACAAAATGGAGGATGTCCTTTGTTTCAATTCAGACAAGATGGCCGCCAACCATGTGTCCTCTGGCTGGCAGCATGCTCTCAGGAAGATGGAATGGGAGGACTGCCTGAGTGGTTCCTTCCAAACACTTTTGAACAATGCCCACCTTTGGGTGGAGCCTCAAGTACAGCCCAGGGGTTGGACAGGGGCGGTGAGCCCCCTGGCTGGGTGCTCTCTGCCCACCAAATATGACATTTGTCATATCTCGGCTTACGCTTTCCTCACACACATGACCATCATATATTCATATTTCTCAGACTAGGCCAGTTCATATGATACCAAACTTGGGCATGTTTGCATGCCCGGTTAAAAAACGGTGGAATTCCCAGAGTTCTGGTTATGCCAGTGGCCCAAATTTAATATCAAAATACTCACAAGATCCGGACCAGCAGAATGATATAACTTTCACATTTCTCACCTGAACGGTATTGCTTAAATATGCTCAAAATCCTAAACCCATGCTTTCTTATTCTGCCTATATGGCTCCGGCCAGTCTAGAGCAAAGCAGGTTTTTGAATAGCCCCCTGCTGTGAATAGCTTCCTTGGCTCTGAAAAGACTCCTGGTTTGTTAATTAACATCTGAGTGTTACCCCTCTGGCTTCATTAGCAAGTCACAGGGCACAGGCTTCATGAAAAAAACTCTGCTAACTACTCCCCTGAAGACAGCAGAGACCCCCCAGGCTGGACTGCCTGGTGTCCACAGACATGAGATTCTGATTGGGCAGCGCAACGACAACCGAGGCAGGAAGTCGATTGTGGCTGCGTTTTCTGCGCACTGACGGCTCGTCCGTCACAACATCTTTAACCCTTTCCAATTCTATGCTGCACCATGCCCGACATTGAGCGTACATATTAGTACTTGAGCTGGGCTGGATGATGGCTCACCCTGCTGCCATTAAAATCCCTGGTGGCTTTAACCACTTGCCGACCGCCCGCTACCTATGGGTGGCTACTAAGGTGGCTCCCCCAGGACTGCGTAACGCTGATTGGCGGCGGCACCTGGGGGACCAATTAGCCGGGGATTGCACGCAGGGATGCGCGTGCATCCGCCGGCATTAGGCTCTGCCCACCCGTGACGTCAACCCGCCAGCCAATTAGCAGCAAAGTGTATTATACTGGCTGCCTCCTCCCCTGGTGGTCCCAGTGATCGAGCGACCACCAGGAGAGGAGGCAGCTGTGTATGTAAACACACAAACACTGATCCTGTCCCCCTGCCCCCCTAATCGCCCAAAGCACCCCTCAGACCCCCCACCCCCTGATCACCCCATCAGACCACTGTTTGCACCCATTCACCCCCCTAATCACCCATCAATCAATCCCTGTCACTAACTGTCAACGCTATATTTTTGATTAGGCTCTAATCAGCCCCCTAGGGGCTCCTGATCACCCCCCCCCCCCAACCCTCAGATCCTCCCCAGACCCCCCGTGTACTGTATACATCTATTCTCCCCTGTAATCACTCACTGATCACCTGTCAATCACCTGTCAATCACCCATCAATCACCCCCTGTCACCACCTGTCACTGCCACCCATCAGATCCGACCCTAACCTGCCCCTTGCGGGCACCTGATCATCCGCCCACACCCTCAGATTGCCCACAGACCCGCCCTCAGATCACCTCTCAAGTGCTTTGTTTACATCTGTTCTCCCCTCTAATCACCCACTGATCATCCATCAATCACCCCCTGTCACCACCTGTCACTGCTACCCATCAGATCAGACCCTAATCTGCCCCTTGCGGGCACCCACACCCTCAGATCGCCCTCAGACCCGCTCTGATCAACTCGCCAGTGCATTGCTTGCATATATTCTCCCCTGTAATCACCTACTGATCACCTATCAATCACCCCGTAACCCCCTGTCACCACCTGTCACTGCTACCCATCAGATCAGACCCTAATCTGCCCCTTGCGGGCACCCAAACACCCACCCACACCCTCAGAGACCCCTCAGACCCCTCAGATCACCTCCCTAGTGCATTGACTGCATCTATTCTCCCCTCTAATCACCCCCTGAGACACCCATCAATCACCTCCTGTCAACCCCTAGCACTCCTACCTGTCAGACCAGGCCCTAATCTGCCCCCTGCGGGCTTATGATCACCCGCCCACACCCTCAGATCCCCCTCAGAACCCCCCACCCCCTCCCCCCCGATCACCCCCCTGTCACTATCCTGGTGATCTAAAAACGGTGATCAGTGAAAACTGTCACATTTTTAGTATCACTAGTGTTAACAGTTAGGCCAGTTATTTAGCTAGGGCCCTTCGTTGGGTAGTTAGCGTCAGTTATCACCCAGCCCACCACACCGCAGTCATTAGTAAAGATCAGTTTTGATTTTTTTTTTTTACTTTCTACTTAACAAGTACTCCCTTTTACTAGGTAGGTGCTCTATTTCCTGGGTAGTCTGAGAGGAATATCCCCTAAATTTAGCAGTCCACCATGGCAAAAAAGGGGTATTCCGCTGAAGAGGCTGCTGAGATTCTGGCCCAGTAGGGTGAGTGCGATTGGGAAGCCTCATCCGACTAATCATCCGGGTCAGAATACGAACCGGTGAACAGCAGTGGCTCTCTGACCAATAGCAATGATGAGGTTGAGGTCCCGGCTACGGCTAGAGCCAGGCGTACCACATCCCATGTCACTGGACCGCAGGTGGCGCAGGATCAGACTCAAGGGCAGCAGAGTGGTGCTAGCGCTGATCCGAGTTTTCTTGGTGAGGCATGCACCAGCAGCGTAGCATCTCCTGGACCTAGCACCAGTACTACTATAGACCTTGGTGAAGTGGCGAGCACCAGCATGGTAGTAGAAACTGGTTCGGTGGCACGTGCATTAAGACCCAAGTCGCAGCCACCAGCAAAACGGGCCCGTACTACCCATAGTCTCCCAGAGGTGCTGGCAAATCTCAATTGGCAATCCCCTGATTCCGCCGCACCCGTACTGCCCCCTTTCACCACACCAGTCTGGAATCCAGGTGGGGACAGATAATCTAGGATCGGCCCTAGACTTTTTTAATCTGTTCTGCACCGTGGATCTCTATGACTTAATTGTGGCTGAGACCACACAATACGCAACCGCCAATCCGAGAAGCTACCATGGTCAGCCTTTTCGGTGGAAACCACTCCAAGTTCACAAACTTAAAATTTTTTGTTGGGCCTTCTCCTTAACCTCCTTGCCGGTTATCCCGAACTCAGTTCGGGGTAACCTGCGCAGGACGGCAGGAGGATTTCTCAGGCCCCGCTGGGCCGATTTGCATAATTTTTTTTTGTTACAAGCAGCTAGCACTTTGCTAGCTGCTTGTAACATCTGATCGCCGCCGCTCGCCGCCGATCTGCTGCTATCCGCAATGTCGCGCCGCCCCCCCCTCCAGACCCGTTGCGCAGCCTGGCCAATCAGGGCCAGGCAGCGCTGAGGGGTGGCCCGGGATTCCCTATGACGTCCCGACGTCGATGACGTCGGTGATGTCATCCCACCCCGTCGCTATGGCGACCGGGGAAGCCCAGTAGGAAATCCCATTCTGAACGGGATTTCCTGCTTACTCCGATCGCTTCCGGCTCAGCGGCTATCATGTAGCGAGCCCTGGGCTCGCTACATGATTTAAAAAAAATAAATAAATAAAAAAAGTGCTGCGCTGCCTCCTTGCCGGGGGAATTAGACCGGCAAGGAGGTTAAAGAGAGTCTGAAGCGAGAATAAAACTCGCTTTTTACCTTATATTCAGCAGGGGCATGTTTGCCCCTGCTAAAACGCAGCTATCCCGCAGCAGAATGGGGGGTCTTTACCCCCCAAATCCCCTCCGTGCTGTGCGGGGATCACTTCCTGTTGAGGCAGGGCTAACGGCCATAGCCCTGCCTCTTAGTGCGTCTATCAGCGCTGATCGCCTCCTCTCCCCGCCCCTCTCAGTCTTCCTTCACTGAGAGGGGTGGGGAGAGGTGGAGATCCGCCAGTGATAGGCACGCTGAGAGGCAGGGCTGTGGCCATTAGCCCTGCCTCTAGGAGCAGCAATATTTACGACCAAGTTGGTCATAGATTTTGCAGGGGGGGATTTGGGGGGTAAAGACCCCCCGTTCTGACGCGGGATAGCGGTGTTTTAGCAGGGGCAAACATGCCTCTGCTAAATATATACTAAAAAGCGAGTTTTATTCTCGCTTCAGTGTCTCTTTAACATGGGTCTAGTCAAAAAGAATGTATTGCGGTCTTATTGGTCTACGCACTCAATACATCACATGCCCATGTTCTCTGCTGCCATGTCGATTTGAGAACATCCTGCACTTCAGTGCCAATACAACCTGTCATCTAAGAGGCCACCCTGCTTATGAATGATTCCGCAAATTTCGGCCCCTCATAGACCACCTGTCATCAAAATTTGCAGATGCTTATACCCCTCGACAGTCATTTTGAGGCATTTGGTTTCCAGACTACTCCTCACGGTTTTGGGCCCCTAAAATGCCAGGACAGTTTAGGAACCTCACAAGTGACCCCATTTTAGAAAGAAGACACCCCAAGGTATTCAGTTAGGTGTATGGTGAGTTCATAGAAGATTTCATTTTTTGTCACAAGTTAGTGGAAAATGACTTCGTGAAAAAACAATAAAAATTAATTTCCACTAACTTGTGACAAAAAATAAAACCATTTATGAACTCACCACACACCTAACGGAATACAATGGGGTGTTGTCTTTCTAAAATGGGGTCAGTTGTGGGGTTCCTATACTGCCTTGGCATTTTAGGGGCCCTAAACCTTGAGGAGTAGTCTGGAAACCAAATGCCTCAAAATGACCTGTGAAATCTTAAAAGTACTCATAGGACTTTGGGCCCCTTAGTGCACCTAGGCTGCAAAAAAAGTTTTACACATGTGGTATCGCCGTACTCAGGAGAAGTAGTATAATATGTTTTGGGGTGTATTTTTACACATACCCATGCTGGGTGGGAGAAATATCTCTGTAAATGGACAACTTTGTGCAAAAAAAATCAAAAAAATTATCATTTATAGATATTTCTCCCACCCAGCATGGGTATGTGTAAAAATACACCCCAAAACACATTATACTATTTCTCCTGAGTATGGCGATACCACATGTGGGACACTTTTTTGCAGCCTAGGTGCGCTAAGGGGCCCAAAGTCCTATGAGTACCTTTAGGATTTCACAGGTCATTTTGAGGCATTTGGTTTCCAGACTACTCCTCACGGTTTAGGGCCCCTAAAATGCCAGGGCAGTATCGGACCCCCACAAGTGACCCCATTTTAGAAAGCAGACCCCCCAATGTATTCCGTTAGGTGTATGGTGAGTTCATAGAAGATTTTTTTTTGTCACAAGTTAGTGGAAAATGACACTTTGTAAAAAAAAATAATAAAAAAGCTGCAGTGGTCTGAATGGAAAAAAAGTGTCTTGTCCTTAAGGGGGTTTAAGGCTGCAGTCCTTAAGTGGTTAAATACTATTCCCACTCTGAGTCATAGCAACTTGGAGAGAGGAGTCATTCGGGATACGGCAATCGTCAGAACCCCAAATTACCCTTACATGCCACGCGCAGTATAGCATTACTGCTATGGGATGCCCAGTCTCAGCGCTCGGCGCTAAGCGCTGTGCACCAAAACCACCTGCTTTCACGACATTGGCCCTTTCCTTCATAGGTCTAATGTCGGACAAACTTGCTGCTGCTAAATTGTACTATTGCCAGATAAAGTCCCAAACAGTGTCATCTTCAGATCAAAGTGTCGGGATAAAGTCAGCCATCATCCCCATACTCCACTGGCTCTGGTCTGGCACAGTGTCCCCTCTATGTCAAACTCTGAGACAAGATGTGGAGCTTAAGAAAGCAGCAGCCAGCTTGAGTGCTCTCAGTGGATCAAAGTGGATCAAAGTGTCGGACTTCGACCCCCTTCAACACCACGCTGCACTGCGTAATAACGGAGTTATGTTGTTGCATATGCATGGTGGGTGGAGCTACAGCAAGCCAGTTGGTGGTCCCCCACCACCACCACTACTGCTGGGACTCCTCCTCAGCACACCAGAAAAAAATAAGTTCTGGCGGGGGTGGGTGGGTGGTCAAAATATGATTGGAAAAGGTTAAACATCCTACCAGGCTTTCCACTGGTTCATTGAACTGGACCACTGAAAATTCTGCTGAGGATTCTTATTGGTCAAATCAAAACACCAAAGGAGAGCCTTGAAAGAAAATTCAAAGATTCTTTTGCCAGAGCCTCCTTCTTGCACACCACTAAGTTATGAAGAAAATGAGAGCTCTAGCAAAAATATCTTGAAATCCACTGCTAGGGCAGTTATTCTACAAAGAAAACACCTTAATTAACAAGGAAAAAAAGCATATGGTGTAGCCTGTTTAAAGGGGTTCTTTCACAAATAATTCACGAAAGAACCCCTTTAAAACCCTATTATACAGTGGTTTGCAAAAGTATTCGACCCCCTTGAAGTTTTTCCCATTTTGTCGTATTACTGCCACAAACATGAATCAATTTTATTGGAATTCCACGTGAAAGACCAATACAAAGTGGTGTAAACGTGAGAAGTGGAACGAAAATCATACATGATTCCAAATATTTAAAAAAAAAACTGCAAAGTGGGGTGTGCGTAATTATTCAGCCCCCTGAGTCAGTACTTTGTAGAACCACCTTTTGCTGCAATTACAGCTGTCAGTCTTTTAGGGTATGTCTCTACCAGCTTTGCACATCTAGAGACTGAAATCTGAAAACTCATGCTCAGTCAGATTAGATGCACAGCGTTTGTGAACAGCAGTTTTCAGATCTTGCCACAGATTCTCGATTTAGATCTGGACTTTGACTGGGCCATTCTAACACATGGATATGTTTTGTTTTAAACTATTCCATTGTTGCCCTAGCTTTATGTTTAGGGTCATTGTCCTGCTGGAAGGTGAACCTCCACCTGAGTCTCAAGTCTTTTGCAGACTCCAAGAGGTTTTCTTCCAAGATTGCCCTATATTTGGCTCCATCCATCTTTCCATCAACTCTGACCAGCTTCCCTGTCCCTGCTGAAGAGAAGCGCCCCCAGAACATGATACTGCCACCACCATATTTGACAGTGGGGATGGTGTATTCAGAGTGATGTGCAGTGTTAGTTTTCCACCACACATAGCGTTTTGCATTTTGGCCAAAAAGTTCAGTTTTGCTCTCATCTGACCAGAGCACCTTCTTCCACATGTTTGCTGTGTCCCCCACATGGCTTGTGGCAAACTGCAAACAGGACTTCTTATGCTTTTCTGTTAACAATGGCTTTCTTCTTGCCACTCTTACATAAAGGCCAACTTTGTGCAGTGCACAACTAATAGTTGTCCTATGGACAGATTCCCCCACCTGAGCTGTGTTTCTCTGCAGCTCGTCCATCACCATGGGCCTCTTGACTGCATTTCTGATCAGCGCTCTCCTTGTTTGGCCTGTGAGTTTAGGTGGACGGCCTTGTCTTGGTAGGTTTACAGTTGTGCCATACTCCTTCCATTTCTGAATGATTGCTTGAACAGTGCTCTGTGGGATGTTCAAGGCTTTGGAAATCTTTTTGTAGCCTAAGCCTGCTTTAAATTTCTCAATAACTTTATCCCTGACCTGTCTGGTGTGTTCTTTGGACTTCATGGTGTTTTTGCTCCCAATATTCTCTTAAACAACCTCTGAGCCCATCACAAGCAGCTGTATTTGTTCTGACATTAGATTACACACAGGTGCACTCTATTTAGTCATTAGCCCTCATTAGGCAATGTCTATGGGCAACTGACTGCACTCAGACCAAAGGGGGCTGAATAATTACACACACCCCACTTTGCAGTTATTTATTTGTAAAAAATGTTTGGAATCATATGATTTTCGTTCCACTTCTCACATGTACATCCCTTTGTATTGGTCTTTCATGTGAAATTTCAATAAAATTGATTCATGTTTGTGGCAGTAATATAACAAAATGTGGAAAACATCAATGAATAATTTTGCAAACCACTGTATCACCCTAAAGTGACAGGCAGCACTATCTACTAGGAACTGTTAGTTATTCTACAAAGCTGGTACTCTGCGTAAAAATAAAAACTTTAATTAGAAGTCCCAGATGCCACGGGTTGCACTAAGACTGTAGAAAATGAAAACAAGCTTGCTGACACAAAGCAGTGGCGGTGTGTCCAAGGGCACAATAATAATATTTTTACAGGATGAAAGAAAATTCAAAGCAATACAAGGGAGTACAACAGTTGCCATACATTAACCACTTAAATACCAGCAGTCTCTGCCCCCTTAAGGACCAGAGACTGCTGGTACCAGCAACGGCGGAATCCCAACGAATAGGCGCACATACCCGCCGCAATCGCCATCACCGCCGCACGTGGGGAACCAGGGCCACCCACTCAGACATCTCTATGACAGCAGAGTTAATGTGAGCAGGCCAGGAGCCTCTTTCATTGGCTCCTGACCCTGTCTGTCATTGTAAGCCAATAGGAGCGGCTTACGTTGATAGACAGGGTCCTGACCTGCTCACAGGGCTCTGCCGCCTTAGAGCCAGCAAAACGAGAGAGCTGCGGCAGGGAAACAGCAGCGAGATCTGCGGGAGCAACGAAAGCGGCGAGAAATGCACGGTGTCAGTAGATTGAAATCTACGCTCTGCCAGCCAGGTAGCCATCAAAACAGGGCGTAGATTTCAATCAGCGCGGTCCTTAAGTAGTTAATAGATGGCCCTAAACACGCCCAAAAGACAGATGCCTCTGATCGAAATCAGCTTGAAATCTACTAGAAATCTATCAAACCAGAGTGTTGCACTGTTCAATGCAATGCAACACTATGGGCCCCTACAGGATGTTGATCTACCACCATTAACACCCTGCCCCATGCGAGCGAGATGTTCCATCCAGACTGAGCAATAATTTTCTATTTCACCTGAAAATCAACTGAAATTACAATTGGACATGTCGGGGCATCTATCTCTGGCAGATTCAATCTCACTTATCAAATCTGCCGAAGAAAGTTGACTAGTTATTGGCACTTTAACAACAGGTAACCAGGTGTTAAACATTTGAGAAAATATCTGTGGATATTTACATTAGGCACATGTTTTAAATTAGATCCAGATGCATGTAATTCAGTTTGCCTACCCCTTTTTTTTTTAGACTGTTGAATGCATACATTTTGAAAACTAAGTGTGAAACATTTAATATCTAGATAATCTATCAACAACAACTTCAGATTACTAAAAATAAACGCTCCCGCTAATGCTACAGCACTTAGAGCTGTTAGCTACACTCTGCTAATTCCTTCTGGCATATCATACTTCAGTCAGTTCTGTGTGTTCTGCAAATATGCATTTAAAAACCCTGGGGCATAGTATTTATAGTGCCATTACTAGTTTGCAGTTCTAAAATAATGGTCATAGCAGGATGAGATTTGCGGTAAATATGGCTGATCAGCAGCAAAAAAATCCAAAGGAAATCTTAAAGGACTACCATCACAAAACAATTGTAAAATACATGTGTATGCATGTGTCTCCCAGATGAAAGTGTACCTGAAAACATAGAGAAATGCACCCTGTGTGTATTTAGAGAGTTTAGCCTAATTCCCCCTCATCTGTGACTATGCACATGTTGTAATTTGGTCCCTTAGCTGTGTCAGATGCCTGCCACGGCAGAGAGCTAATTGGTAAACACAGGATGTTAACAATATGTCTGCTTCCATGGAAGCAGGAAGTAGAAACAGTGCAGGTTTATTGTAGGATTTTTATCATTTGTAACAAAGAAATTATTTTTTTGAAAGGTTATTATGCTGTTGTGTATCCTTTAGAGTAGAGAAGATGTTTTGAGTTCAGGTCTTCTTTAAAATGCACTATAAATTACTTTTGTTGTATGTTACTGCGGATCATCTTATTTCGTCGCGTGGCTCTCAGAGCCGAGCGCTGAAACTGGGCACCCCATTGCAGCAATGCTATACTGCGCGGGGCGCGTAGCAGTAATTCAGGGCTCTGGTGGCTGCCAGACCCCGAATTACATCTCCCTCCGAGTTGCGACAACTCGGAGGAGGAATAGTATTTAACGCCTCCTCGGAGTTTAGCGGCAGCGGTGAGAGCCGTCAATTCGGCTCTCACCGCACCAAACTGAGTGGCGCCAAAACAATATGCACCCATG
Organism: Hyperolius riggenbachi; assembly: GCF_040937935.1. NCBI lineage: Eukaryota > Metazoa > Chordata > Amphibia > Anura > Hyperoliidae > Hyperolius > Hyperolius riggenbachi. Next base: position 426,163,033 of record NC_090646.1, read on the forward strand.
TTTCTATCACTTACAGTAGGCAGTAAAAATATGACACAGGTTTGCCATCTCCACATAGAGGATTCTAAATATTTCCTTTGTTCTTTACAAATCAGTCCTCAGAAAAAATCCTGTCTACTCGCATGTACACTAAAAAAGAACCTGCAAGAGAGTAAACGTGTAAATGAAGAACCTGCAAGAAAGAAAACATGTCAATAACATAAACATAAACTTGGCTCTAAATGAATTTCTTACAAGCAACTGTGCCCTTTTTAAGCATATTGGGCCATATGCAATTCACTTATTCACCTGACTTTTCTCCCGGGAGATAATTTTTACCAAAAGTACCAAAAAGTAGGTGAACAGGTACTATCAAAATTATTTTGAGTATTTTCTTGTTTTCTGGTGGCTTAAAAGGCATTTTATTGACAAGTTTAAAAATATCACCTAGGAGAAAACTCAGGTGAAAAAGTGAATTGCATATAGCCCATTATGTCCAATTATTCCCATCTTAATTTACTGCTTTTCTTCTATATTTAACTGCTTTTCTTCTAAGTTAGCCAATAAATGGTATCATCCTGATTCAAAATGTCTTGCTTTTACTGATGGCTAGCATGATGGTATAACACTCTACTGCTTCTCATCTTAGTGCAAGAGTAATTAGCTACACAAGTTAACATAGCAGGAGCCAATATGTTTTCATTCTCAACACATGCTTATTATTTTAGTGGCAGCAAATTTTGAAATCTGACAGTTTCTTTTAGGTGAAAGACTGCAATGATTCATATTTTCCTTTTTTATTTGTCTGTTTTTATCCACTGTGGTCCATTGTGGAAAAATCTGATTATTTTTCCAGACTAAGGGACAGGCGTTGCTTCTTGGCAAAACTAGTTGGGCTGTCGCTGCGAGCGTTAGGGTGGCCTCCTCGGCATCCTGCTCATCCTCCATTTGGGTAAGCGCTCTGCATTTTCTGGTGACTTATGCTGTGTGGTATCAACTTTGTTGGTGGCTCTTTCTGCTCACTTTCACTATATTTTTCAGTCACTTAGGATTGTTTCTTTCACGCCGTGGTTTACTTTTGGTTTCACTTTCACTTGACTGGCACAGGGCTTTTGTTTGATGATTACTTTGTTGTTCATTCTGCAATAGCACAAGGCACTTTCTAATACAGCACCTACAGTGGTTAGGTGTCTGCATCAATGCATACATGTACTTCATTGGTATTTATAAATGATAACAATTGAAGTTATTGCATGCAGACTCTATAGATATTAAAACACACCATTACATTGAGATATAGAGGTCTGGTTGCAAGGCTTCAGTTTAGTTTGTAAATAGACTTGAATCAAGATTTACTGTTGAACTACGCTGTAGCACTGAGTGCTAATTTCCTGATATTAGAAAGGGGGAACTCTTGCTCTTTTCTTAGTGGAACATCTCTAATTGGGTCAATGACCCATTTCCCCCTCTTTTGATTACATTCTTTACATTTTGGGCTAATATACCGCATTGACTAGCTATAGCTTATGTGCTCATATTTTTCTGTTGAAAATGAAACAGAATAAGACTGAATTGAAGACAGTAAAAGTCTTTGGTAAGTCTTTGGCAATGCAGAGGAGAAGAGAGGAGAACAGAGAAGAATATTCACAGTGGCTGGGGCAGGGCGGGGCCCCCGTCCCCTGAACAATACTAGCCATCATCTTGTGGGGACGTGGGGGCAGTCTATAAATGGTGGATGCCAAAGCCTTCCCCTCCTTTGCAGAGCAAACTTGTTCAAGGTTATGATCAAGGAGCTCACTTTTACCTTAGGATCAGTACAGTGGAAGTGACTACTTCCATGCATTTGGCAGTTGGCCCCAAGAAGTGACTTATGGAAGAATATGGAACACCCTTTAATAATAAGGGGATCCCCAGATGTGCCTCTCACTCACAAGTGCCTCTCACTCGCAGGTGAAATAAGTATAGGCACCCATAGTGTGCCCATGTTGATACAATAGTATCAACATGGGTAAAGTACCACATAATGTGAGCCCAGCAATGTTTTGTATGTGTGTGTATTGCAGTAGTTTTTTGCAGCAAAATCAAAGTTTCTCTTTCACAGTAAACAATTTGTAAGAAATCCATGACAGGTATGCATGATTACTTATGTTCTCCAATGATCCAGGACAACCTTAGTAAATAAAGTTCTAATGAATACTGAAGTCCGTGTGTTGCTACTGTGAAGTTTATATAATTGTCCTTCATTTTCTAACTATTTTAAAAGTTATTCCTATCTCCCTGTCTCTCCTATCACAGTTTTCATCTGCTGTCTGTGCTCCTGCTGAGGAAGGACCCACTTACATTGACACATCTCAACTCTTGATAGATCAGATTAAGATCTGGCTGGTTCAGTGTCACAGAGGGACGCTGACAGATATCACAAACCTACAAGAAGGAAATCCTGAACCTTGCCATATTATTCTGTCATGGTGCTATAAAACAGGCTCTGATTTAGAAATGCCAAGATCTGTACACCATAAATATTGCATTCCACCCAAGAAAAGTACATAAAGAATTGAATTTGAAATGTGCAAAGTAAGCTGTTTCCATAAATTATAGCGCATTTTCTGTTTTGTTTTCCTAGATAGGGAATACTCTCCATTTCTGGTTTATTACTAGTTTTATATTTAGGTTTTCACAACATCAACACATCCCTGTGGCCCCATAAATACAAACTGGGTGACAGCTTAGCAATAATAACATTGTAATAAAAGCATGAGGATATTGACAAGTTCATTGTTAAAAGAATATTCAGAATAAGACATGAACTACAATGACAGAAATAATGCAACAATAAAAATAATAAATAAATCAGAAAACGGACATGAAGCTGATAATACTAGTTATCCTTCTAGGACACACTTTTTTTGCCAGAATACATATGTTAATATTAGTGTTGTTATAGATCCTGTACATTAATATAAAATAATAGAAAATATAATGGAAATTTCAAAGGATTCAAATTTACATGTATTTAAATTGTACTTCTATTATAGATCCACACACATTTTGGGCATATTTTTGTGATTTTGTGAGATATTTTTGATTAACCACTACCCTATAGCTAGTTTTATTCTTATCTTTGTTGTACTGGGTATATATATTTTTTTCACAATATTTTTTACTTTATTCTTATTCTCAACAAACGCCTGTACTGTCTGTGTTAGGGTATAGCTTTTTATTTCCATGTGGATATATGTCTTTTACGCTAGCCCACAGACATCATTAATCATGTTAGTTTATTCATACAACACCTTTTTGTGATTTTTCAGTATAACAGAGTGGGGCAATGTGGGTGCCCAGACATCAGATGATGTATGGGCAGATAAACCAAGAAGCAAACTTCTCTCTGATCACATTTTATCGGAGAGAGATCTGTTGCCTGCCCATACACTGCAGGCCAATTTCCAATCAATTTTAGCATGAAAACGCTCGGGAATTGGCCTTGTGATGCCACATCTGCCACCTCACTTTTCCCCCTAAGTTTACTCCTGGTTGATATTTCACATCTTATCAATGAGTGTGATGAGTTGTCTAGCAACAAAACGCATTGGGCAGAGCCTGGCCAGTAATGTACTTCAAAGTGAGCGGCTTGCCGGTCAAGGCATGCTGAGCTAATTTTCTCCATGTTTTTATTATTTATATTTATGCAAAGCAACAGTCTGCAATAGACTAGGTCATCGCAAGCCTCTTGTTTGTCATCTAAATAAACAAGGATGGTTCGGCAGAGTTTATACACCTGCCTGCTGGATTAATGCTTTGATATCTAGACCCATGCTGCTGCAGATTTTGTCATGCATTGTATTTAAATGAAGACAGTACTTCTACGCTATGTGAAACTTTTTTTTACTCTACAATGTGAGCTAGAGATGAAACAAGGCAGTGGAGTGACAAGTGGCAGAGTTGCCAGTAAGCCTGCGTAATATGTTGGCGCTTTATAAATACAATAAATAAATAAGCCTTGGGGTTTACATATCTAGTATTGAGTGACTTACTGGAGAGGGGAGAGCACATGGTGTATCATCTGTGGTAGCAGACTGCATTTCACCACTGTCTATACATTACACACAGAAATCTCTTGGATTGTCTTTATTAAAGCTTAAAGGGAACCTGAGGCAGAGGGCTAGAAGAAATTTATATATACATGGGGTTTCCTCGAGCCCCCTTCAGCCTGATCCGTTCCTCGCTGGCTTCTGGATTTTCCGTAAGGGCTCCCGTAAGTTTGTCCAGTTAGGGTGTACTGCGCATGCGTGGCCTGGCCGTGCGCACCCCCTTCGCACTCCCGTGGCTAGTAGAGTTCTGTGTCTGCCCAGTACTACTGAAATTAATACGTACCTGGGGCTTCCTTCATCCCCCTTAGGCCTGATTGCTCCCTCAACTTCGTCTTCCGTCCTCTGGATCCTCCATGAGATCCAGAGGATGCTGACGAGGGAGCAATCAGGCCGAAGGGGGCTGGAGGAAGCCTAAAATATGTATGCATTTTTTCTGACCCCTGTCTCAGGTACACTTTAAGTGCTGCTTTATTTTTACTGTGATTACTCTTTACCTGAATGTGATAAGGACTGAGAGCACTTCGCCACAAGCCTTATATGCTATTTCTTAAACTACAATGTTTGATATGTTCTATCACTAAAATGTTTATTGTTTATACTGATCCTGTTGAGGTGGCATTTGTAGTACTTATCCATATGTGTGAGCGCATACTAAGCATCCTTCTGCAATATGCCTTTTCAGCCACCAGCAAGTAAGAATATACTTTTTCACCCACATTTTGGTACTTTTTCAATTGCAGAGTGCTGAAAAGTTATTTTAAACACAAAATAAAGATTATATCCTAGGAGAAAACTTAGGGAAAAAAAGTGAATTGGCTCTGACCCTATGCACCTGATTGATGAAAGTCTGGTAAATTTGACCTGTAGCTCACTGCAATTTTACCAATACTAATGCCATGGGAGCACTGCCCGCTACACCATTGGTGCCATGCATGCTACCAGACAGTGCTAATATATAGTATCAAACTTCTCCAGACAACCTTCTGTTTTCAGTAACGGGTAAGATATTTTTCTAATTTTGTTTTTGTGACAGAATTGTATCTACAGACCCAAAAAGGACTTTCCTGGAAACCCGCAGACTTATTTTGGTTTAAGGATAAAAATATAGCTTTAAAGGTTGGACTTTGTATGTGTCGGTAGTGTTATTTTCAGCCACACAGGAGTTTATTACCTCTAATTAGTTATTAGTGAGAGCTATGCTGTATTCTGACTTTCCTGACTGCAGAGAACCTTTAATTTAGATGCCTGGATTATTAACCCTTACAGTGCGGGGAAAAAAGAAAAAAGTAACACAGATTAGTTCTAAGGAGGATTGGGATCTGACATACATATCACATCATCATCATCATATCATTCCAGGTACCCTTTAAATATTTCTTCCATTGACAACATAGGTACACACTAAGAACAGATGTGATGAGGAATTGATGAAGATATCCATAACTTTATTACAGCCTGAAAATATAAGGCAGCGGAAAATGTGTTTGTTTGTGTTTGCTTGAATATATATCAATTTTCGAGTGCCATTTAGCTATATCTCCACTTATCATCATGTCTGTATCTAGGCAACAGACAATTGTTTTGACAAGAGAAGTGAGTATGTGAAAGGGTTACTTCAAATAGTAACTTCCAACAATCTATCTATCTAGAGCAAAAAAGGGGAAAAAATGCTGATGTTTTTGTAGGTAGCACGGTTATTATTTTCAAAATTGTCCCTTCCAGAGTTTTATGCCAGATCAGTATTCACCCTATGCTGCGTGAAGCTTCAGCAACTGGACACCAAGACAATATGAAATTAGAGAGGGGAATTAAATCAATAGCCAGTCCACAAGGAGACAGCATGTTCCCTCCACAGAGCTGTTAGCAGGTGCTGGGTGCATACTGATAAGCTGATAAAAGGCTTATTCAATAGACTAGTAGCAAACACATGCTTTGTTAGAGATGACTTTTTAAGTCACCATACATCAAACGGAGAGTGTCAGCCTTTGAGGATAAACCTATGATGACTCGTAGTGCTCTTTGAACTCCTACTAAGGCCCTGGGACTAGGGAAAAAATCTCTCTATTTTTCTCCACACTCTGGAAGGATCGAGAGCTTCAAAGCGAAGAACTATCACAAGCAAGGGGAATGCATTGATTGAAGGAATCAGTGTGAAAAAGTCTTTCATAATTACCAGAAAGCTGAAATCGACCAGTCTTTTGCCTAGCTATATTTTATCTTTATTGGATTAACTGTGACACCATAGGTTATGTCAAAAGGAATCTACATGAATGCTGAAAGTAAATTTGATGTGGATAATGGATAGCTCACATTAGATACAGCAGCATGCAAAGTTTCCTTAACCCGTGCAGTGATAATAAAGATAAGCTTTGCATCAATGATTTGATCTCGACTCCTCTAGCCCACTAAACTAGCATGGAAGAAACCATCTAAAAAAATATATTATCAGTATTAATTTAAGAATATTTAAGATATAGCTTGGACATAGATCAGCTCTGGGCAAACTAGAGCCCTCAGGCCATACCCGGCCCGCATGTGCGCTGGCACATTCTGACGGTGTGTCATGTGACACCTGTCACATGATGCCCTGTGGCCATGGAGACTCAACACAGGAAGCAGGTGAGTGTTAACCCTTAGTTTCCTTCCCCTCACGACTCTGCAGGGAGGGAGTGTTATAGTGAAGTCTCTGTTATAGTCTTTTTTTTACATTTTTACTTTATACAGTGCAGTACTTCGTATTCAATATTTTTCTATAAATGTTTTTGGTTTGTGGAATGAATCATCTGAGTTTCCATCAAACCTTTAAGGTCTCTTTCACACTGTGAAGTTTTCATTGCAGTGTGTTACCCTTTTTTACTGCAGGGTAACGCTACAGCAATGAAAACCTATGGGGCATTTCATATCCCCTGCAGTGCGATGCATCAAAAGGTTCGGATTTGACATGTTGACAACAATGGATTACCAGTGACCACCCGCGACAATGTACAGTGACTGGAAGTCATGTAAGTCTGGGTGCGCCGCAGATATTTTAAGCTGTTTGTCGCTCAAGTTTGTGTCGCACATGCGCAGAAGCGTATTTTGTTAATACACTTCAATGCAGTTCGTATTTCCGCCACAGGAAGTGAGCGCTAGAGAGCCTCGCTACTTGTTTGGCTTGCAGCCAGAAGAGAGATTACCGCGCATTGCCACGGTAAACTCCAAAAGCTGTTTTGACGCTGCGGTGCAATGTGATTGCACTGCTACAAAAATGCTGGTTTCTGGTGTGCAACCAGCCTTAGAGAAATTTGCTTTGATATAAGAGTACCTTGGATTGCAAGCATGTTTCTGGAAGGAATTATGCATGCAAACAAAGGTTCCGCTGTAATTGTAATTCTGGGTCTTAGTTTAAGATACAGAACCAATAAAGAGATAGATATGTATGACAAAACTTATGTGTATTTGTGTATACATGTCCAGTTTAATATAAGTAGACATTCCATAAACTGACTTCTTGCTGGACATCTAACACGTACATGTAAAATGGGCGCTGGGGAAACTTGACGCCAGAGATAACTGCTAGTAGAATGTTGGTAAAATTACTGTTATTCTATTAGTGTGTGAAACTAATTCCAATAGTAATACAAATTACAGGTAATATGTAAACACAGGGGTTTAACCCTGTGCTTCCAGCAAACCAGGAGATAACTACACTGCAGCATCTCTGAAGGAGCTCCATATACTGTAAGAAGGCAAAGTTTCTCTGTAAATGTTACTACACTGTTGCTTATCTTTTAGAGCAGAGAGGAAGTTCGGAGTTCAGGTCCACTTAGAAACCATTAGTATAGATGTTAGGATCCATTCCACAGAATAAGAATACCAACTGTGAAGCGGTACCGCACCAAAATGTAGAGATGACAGTGTTCCATGACATATGAGACTGTTACAACCATAGACCTCCCCACCTCAATATTGAGTGGTGGCTTTTGATGGACGTTGTATTCATTTGGGAGTGATGCAGGGGTTCTGAAGATGTGCCACAAGGAGTTCTGGATTGATAGGATGTACTGTCCAGCCAGATGGTGAAGCCACATGACACTGTAGATTAAGACCTTTAGAGTTACACATGGGGGAGTTTGGCGTAGTGGGGTGCAGTGTTAGGTTAATGGGGAGAGAAAGCTTAGTTAAACCAAAAAATCCTGATTTGATGGGCTTTCTAGGACGTGATCCCCGCGGTTTGATTGGCCAAATAGGCTTCCTGTCAGGTGACACTACACCGCTGCCTTGCATATCCATGTCATACTGAATGAGGCTGTAATTCCCAGATTCCTGAAAAAAGAATTACTGTACACCTATGTGGCCACATTTGTTCAATTTAAAATTCCAACATCCAAAGTGTCCTTTCCGATAGAGTAAGGAGTAACAGTGAACATGCATATTTGAGCAGGTGCAATATAAGCATGTGAGGTGAAAAGGCCTGTGGCTTGTCGAAGGGCTACAACAGTTTTAATTTGTTGTTTATGTGAAGTCTTACATTACCAGTGCCAATATGTATTACTCTTATATAAAATCCAAAGTGTGAAATATCTAACAAAACATATTCTAACAAACCCGTTAAGCAACCATGAAAAACATAAACACATGGTACTGAAAATCTAATTAAGTCATAAGTGTTGCATTGAGCAATTTTTTTCCTCAGAATGCCCCGCAAATGAATTGTTAAATTAGTTTTCACACTTTAAATGGGTTGGATTCATTAACACCATGCTAGCGCTCTCGCTGCTCTATCTATACATTTAAATCTATAGCGAGGTCATGCTTGTTTACAATTTTGCATGCTGGGATAAAAAAAAAAATCAAATCATATTTAATCTCTGCTCCTGAACGTAACTATTTAACTGAGCGTCTGCATTTAATTGCAAGTAATACTAATGTGATGATCATGGTAAATGAAATGACCAGGGCGCTATTTTGAGGTTTCGGGAAAATGATATGATAATCATTTTTTATGGCAGCGGCACGCTAAGCTTCGATCTTCTGAAGCAAGGGAAAAAAATAGAGAGAAAGGTTATTGTTCAGTGAGCTGCAGTTTGCACTGTCATTTGCTGCAGCAGTTCCTAATTGTGTCTCATTATAGCAAGACGATCATTACTCTGCTTGTCTGTCTGATTTAGGGACCACTAAAAGTGTCTTGTAACAAGCCGCCGAGCTGTCTCCTATGCAGCAGTCCTTTGGCTCTCACCCTCATTACTTAGAATCTGTCCAATTATTTGTCATTAAAGTAATAAAAAGAACGGCAGCAGAAAATGTAGGAGGTAATTGCTGGAGTCCTGCCGAGGAAGGAGAAAAAAAAACGCAAACTGTTTTCAAGGCACTAGGAAGGTGACATTGTTAATTAAGTGTTAGAGAATATGCAAATCGGTCACATTCTCAAGAGACTGTAATAAAATTGAGAAAACATTATTATCACTTGGAGTAAAGACAAAGTTATCGTCACGCTAGGTGGTTCAGTCATTTTCTAGCTGTTATAAAAGCAAATACACCAACATGTATGTAGATTCTGCTAAAAAAAAAAAAAAGGATTCAACCAAAATTTGTTTTCTTTGCAAATACACGTCTAATTGAGGTGTTGCTATGTAGGCAGCATTTTAATTACCCACTCAGCTCATTACTAGCAGCCAGATGCAAAATTTACAAGAATGCATTTTTCACATGAGTCGGTAATTAACCATAAACAAAAGTCCATTGATTAAGCAATTAAGCCTGCTAGGTGATTCATTCATTATGTAAGCCTCTTTTTTTCACAATCTAAAGTGGGACTCTACCCAAATTATTTTCTTTATTGAAATGAAGGGGAATAATAAAGGAAGGTATAATGCAACTATTCAAATAATTGCACTAACCTTAGAAACTAAATTGTACAAATTGGCTGGCTCTGCCCCAGTGGCGTAACTATGGGGATGCAGCCCCCGCAGATTCAGGGGGACGGGGCTTCTTCCATCTCTACTCAACCAGGGTCCCACTCCCATGCTCTTCTGGCTGTCTCCACTCTAACTTTCCTTAACAGACCGACAGATCAGCATGGCAGTAGTAGTGGTAGGGCTTCCCTCTTCCAGTATTGGTTCCCTCTTCCACTCCTGCTTCAGCCTTTATGTCTCCTCTGCTTTGCTCTTGGTCTTCCTCACATCACATGAAACCACAACACATGCAGGGAAACTCAGACCGAGAGGAAGGCAGAGGATACCTAGTGGCTGCAGCTGAAGCCCAGGAGAGACACAGCACTGGAAAACATAAGCCCCATCATTACCGCCACATTGATCAGTGGGTCTGTTAAAGGGAGGCTGAGTGGAGACAGCCAGGGGAGTACAGGAGGGGGGCCCTGGTGGAGGAGGCTCCCCTCCAGGATGCATTTAAAGAGGGCTTGGATGCATTCTTTGCATTGATGGGCATCCATGACTATAATTACAAGTTAATTACCGGAAGAGTTGATCCAGGGATTTATCTGACTGCCATCTGGAGTCTGGAAGGAATTTTTATTTTTTAAGGCTAATTGGCCCAGGTCTTGTAAGGTTTTTCGCCTTGCCCTGGGTCAATTTCGATATGTGCAGGTTCAGGATGGTGGTTTTTGTTTTTGTTGTGATTGAACTTGTTGGATGGATGTCTTTTTTTCAACCAAACTCACTATGTAACTATAAGTTTGGGCCTTCCCTCCCTGCCAGGTCCACTGAAACCACAGCAGCTGCTTCCTCAGAGTTCTGTCACATGGGACTGTAATTTGTGCTCTTTTGGGTGGGCTGACAAAGATTTGCACAATTTAGTTTTTTGAGGTTAGTACAATTTTTGGAATAAGTGCATTATACCTTCCTTCACCTTCCCCCACCCCCCCTTCTTTTCAATAGAGAGAATAATTTGTAGAACGTTCTGGTGGTGGGGAATCCAATTCACATCTGGGCAATTACAGTACTTGTTATCAATATATACTAAGGCACTGTTAGTTTGGCATTTAGAATCCGTTGAAGGCCTGTAATTGTAATGGATAATAACTTGACTTAAAAAGTCCTTTGTGGGGGCTTCAATTTTGGATAGGAATCGGATATCAGGTGAAAAAGTCCTGTCTTCTGATCCTAACACTACAGTAGCTTGTAGACTTTTCTGGGGTTTTAAAGACCTCTATAGAAAACCATTTGTTCTCAGGGATTTCTGCAATTTTTCACAAGAGTTGCTGTTTTTATTGATCGTCCTTTCATTGTTTGTCCTTTGCTTTCTGCTAAGGCTTTTATTTTGTTCTGTTGATTTTGTCTTCAGACACTTACAATGTAACTCAATCACTTATGTCTGTTGTGAAATATCACTCTCTGAAGACTTTTATAAATGATGCTGCCACTGCCAGTCACTGATGTCCTTTAAATAACATACTCTCTCCCAGATAAAGCAAATCTATGAGGATTTATGGATCCTATAAACAATATGAATTCTATAAATAAACACTTGCTGCTTAACCACTTTTGGACCCACACAGTTGAAATCTACACCCTGTTTGGATACTTATCTCTGCTAGGGCATAGATTTCAATCTCTCATCACCATGTCCACCCACCGCTATCACCGCTCCGTAGCTACACTGCATGCCTTGCGTATTGGCTTTTGACCCTTTGATCACTGTGAGCCAATAACAGTGATCACAATCGAAATCTGCACATAGCAAAAAGGTAAAACTTTCTAGTATGTTTAAAAAATAAAGACGGTGTAATGCTGCATGGTCTGCAGTTCTACGAACTGTCCTGTAGTATTATTTTCACTAACTGGAGCTCAAAAAAGCCCCTTGGTGAATCTCAATTCAATGGCATTTACAATACTGGAAATGTTGGCCTACTCTCTTCTCATGTCATTCTGCTGCCACAGCTCCACAGATGACGTCAGGTCATTGTCATAAATAATGATGTACTCATTTTCTGTGACCAACTGCAGCTTGCTGAGACCCAATTTAGTAAAATTAGGTAAAATGTGGCTTTTTTTACGCATTTATAAAGATGTAAATTAATTATTATTAGTTATTTTAACCCCAATACAAAATGACCTGAAGATAGTTTCAAGCTAGTTTGCTATGTGCCAGATCATTTCCTGGCAACCAGGGAACCCCACAGTCCAAGACGCCGCCTGTCTGTGATTTGGACCTGTACATTCTTCTCCCAAAAAAATATAACTATTTAGTCTGTGGATGATGAGAAGAAGTAAGGCTGGGTTCACCGTCTGCCAGACCAGACCACATCCATTTTGATGGATGCTGTATCTTCACCCACATTGCAGGATCCACTGCTACTCCAAATTAAATGCATGGCAACACAGTTCCCTGTCTGGAAAAATGTGTAGAATTGCATTTTTCTCACTCAAACTCAAATGCATTACATCAACATGAAGTGGCCTATATAAATTCATTGGAGCATTGCAGGGCAGCATGAACTAAGCCATAAAGAGAACTTGAGCTGAAGCTTGGGTTCAGAACCAAATACTTACCAAATGAGAGGAAGCCTCTGGATCCTAATAAGGCTTCCCTCTGCGTTCTCCGTTCCTCCAATGCTCATCAGGCCCTTCCTGCTGATTGGGGACGTGCTCCTATGCTGCACAAGTGGCTATAGTTTACTGCGCAGGCTTAAAGAGGAGCACGGCCCTGATCAGATTACTAACAATCCCTTGCCAGTAATCTGTGGGGGTCCATGCTCAGTGATGGGACACTGGAGGACACTGATAGAAACCTCATTTGGATCCAGAGGCTTCCTTCCTTCCTTCCTTCCTTACGTGAGTATTTGATTTTATAACTGAACTTCACGTAGGGTTGCCAGGTCGGCTGATGGAGAAAACCGGACAGGGGGTGGAGTTAGGGGTGGAGTTAGGGGCGGAGTCAGAAGCGCACTTTTATGTAGAGTGTGGCTAAGCAATGGGCTTTTTAAAAAAAAAAATTTATAGTATTTATATCGCACTGACATCTTCTGCAGCACATTACAGAGTACATAGCCATGTCACTAACTGTCCTCACCAGTAGTACTGGTCCAGTGCACATAAGAGACAGTTTTTCACCAGTAACTGCACATAAGAGACAGCTTTTCACCAGTAAATGCACATTATAAGAGACAGCTTTTCACCAGTAAATGCACATAATAAGACACAGCTTTTCACCAGTAAATGCACATAATAAGAGACAGCTTTTCACCAGTAAATGCACAAAAGAGACAGCTTTTCACCACTAAATGCATATAATGACAAACAGCCAGTGTTCCCAGTATATGTAGCCAGGGATATATGTGCCCAGTATATGTAGCCAGGGGGTATATATGTCCCAGTATATGTAGGCAGGGGTGTAAATGTCCCAGTATATGTAGGCAGGGGTATATATGTCCCAGTATATGTAGCCAGGGGGTATATGTGCCCAGAATAGGTAGCCAGGGGGTATATGTGCCCAGAATAGGTAGCCAGGGGGTATATGTGCCCAGAATAGGTAGCCAGGGGGTATATATGTGCCCGGAATAGGTAGCCAGGGGCTATATGTGCCCGGAATAGGTAGCCAGGGGGTATATGTGCCCAGAATAGGTAGCCAGGGGCTATATAAGCCCAGAATAGGTAGCCAGGGGGTATATGTGCCCAGAATAGGTAGCCAGGGGGTATATGTGCCCGGAATAGGTAGCCAGGGGCTATATGTGCCCAGAATAGGTAGCCAGGGGCTATATGTACCCAGAGAATAGGTAGCCAGGGGCTATATGTGCCCAGAATAGGTAGCCAGGGGCTATATGTGCCCAGAGAATAGGTAGCCAGGGGCTATATGTGCCCAGAATAGGTAGCCAGGGGGTATATGTGCCCGGAATAGGTAGCCAGGGGCTATATGTGCCCAGAATAGGTAGCCAGGGGCTATATGTGCCCAGAGAATAGGTAGCCAGGGGCTATATGTGCCCAGAATAGGTAGCCAGGGGCTATATGTGCCCAGAGAATAGGTAGCCAGGGGCTATATGTGCCCAGAATAGGTAGCCAGGGGGTATATGTGCCCGGAATAGGTAGCCAGGGGCTATATGTGCCCAGAATAGGTAGCCAGGGGGTATATGTGCCCGGAATAGGTAGCCAGGGGCTATATGTGCCCAGAATAGGTAGCCAGGTGCCCCCCCCCCCCCCCCCCCCCGCAGGAGGAGAGCAGTGCAGAGAGAGAGCTGGGAGCAGCGGTGGAGAAGGGGGGCAATCTCCCCCCCCTTGCCTTCCCTCACCTTAGGGTGCTGTCTCTCTCCCCTGCTGTCTCCTCCAATATGATGTGCAGCAGGCTAGCGGGTGGCGGGCGGAACTTACCTCTGTCGCAGGCGCCGGAAGTTCGGGTCCCGCAGCCGCTGAGCCTGAGATTCCACTCAAAAAAGATCCGGATCAAAGATCCGAATCATTCATGAGCCGGACAACACTATTCAGACTGATAGTGTTGTCCGGCTCATGAATGAGATTCTCAGCGGCTGCGGGACCCGAACTTCCGGCGCTGGAGTGACACAGAGGTAAGTTCCGCCTGCAGCCACTCGCCAGCCTGGACATCATATTGGAGGAGACAGCGGGGGAGAGAGAGCACCCTAAGGTGAGGGATGGGGGAGGAGATTGCCCCCCTTCTCCACCGCTGCTCCCAGCTCTCTCTCTGCTGCGCTGTTCTCCTCCTGCGCTGCGGGGGGGGCTCTAAAACCGGACAACTTAATTGTCCGGTTTAGCATGTTTTTTTACACCGGACACAGGGGCCAAAAACCGGACTGTCCGGTGTAAAACCGGACACCTGGCAACCCTAACTTCACGTCAAGTGAGACTTTTTGACACAGAAGTAAAGTTTTCTATTCAAATTGTACCTAAGATTGATAACTTCTCTAAGCATACCAAAAAAGTTTTTACAGGTACACAATGGCATTGCTGTTGTTATAAACTGTTCTAATCACCTTGCTTCGACACCATCGTCTCACAGACTGTGAGATCACTTGACTCTCCACACCGCAAACAGGATATAGACTTTCTCAGGCTTCTTCAATGTTTACGTTATTTATTCAGGAAACAGGAATACAGATAGATACATTCATCATATCCTAGCTATGCCAATCTTCATGTTGCGTTACAAGCTCGTGATTAGACTCCCTGCTGGAGTCTATCAGGTACCTTCTTCCTAACTACGTTACACTAAACTACCTATGTACAGCATACATTATATCAGATTACAGAAAGGAAGAACATGCTTAGAAGTCGTCCCAGTCAGCCTTGCTAGCTAGTGCAGAAGGAAGAAGCAGAAGTGAGCTCTCGTAGCTCCCTCAGCCTTTTATACCGACTAGGAAAGAGTTAAATATGACATCATCTTCGCCACCCCCTAGACCAGATTATTGGTGGACCTACTTGTGGTGTCATCATACACACCTACTTGATTAATAATCAATGAGGCATTTGACCCATATGCAGGAACGTGGATGATAAGTAAATATGGCCAATGTTTTCTGTTCCTGTGGTGTAGTGTTAAGGTCAGAGTAGTCCGATGGCCTTCTTTTAGGAACATGTTCTCAGTATCTGCGTGTATCCTCTGCTACACGCAGACCCTGAGATGCCTCTGCCTGCATCACAAAACCTCTATTTATTTTAAAGGCATACACTGCGGACAAGCCTTTCACCTAAAACTCAGGCCAAGTAACTGAGGCCTACTTAAATTATAACAATCCCCCCTAAAACGGCTTGACCAGTACCTGGTTTCTTTTCTTTTATGTTTCACTTTTCGATGTTCGTGCTCACACAACTTCTCTGCTCTAGGCGATTACCCCTGGAATAGAGAGAGCAAGACCTCTTGGTCTTCCTGTAACCAGGCTCTCTGGGGAGGCCCTACTTCTAAGTCCCTCTATACCACATGCTCAGAATTTGCGTCACTTACGTATCACTCACAAACTTGCATGACCACAAAAAAGTGAAACTCGTTTGGTTGTTACAAAATGGAGCAGTGCCAGGTGCCTTCTAAAAGAGCGCCTTTATACAATCAGCTCCATCACAGGTACTACTAAACCTATACCCGTAACCCTGTATATCCCTTAATTTAAACTATTGGTTCAGGAGATTGTTTATGAGGCACCAATCTCTGGACCAGGTTAATTTGTTTTACGTAATTTTTTACGTAATTTTAACACGCAACCTCACCTGGATAATGATGCCTAAAGTTGTCATCCCCATCCAGACGACCAGTGGGTATAGAAAGAACTTTGGAACTGCAGAGGCCCAGTCCGAGTGTCCCTGGAACATCACCGGAACCCTTGTCCACCAGGTCGGACTGGCACTCACCTGCTCATTTTTGTGTTCTACCTCGTTAAGATCACCTGTATCATGGTGAAATCTTACCTCTAACTTAGTGTACTGTTTGTTTAACCTTTGTAACAAAATGTGGTCGTCTTGGATCAAACCCTGTTCCCCTTTGTCCCATGTCGTGTTCTCTTTCAGGACGGGAACTACCCGTGAAACTTTGCACTTTAGAGTTCTCTTAACAATTTGAGAAACAACGTCATCCAACCTGGATGACTGGATCCATATGGGATCTCCGCTCCCACAACATGTTCCCCTTGGAAACTCCCCCTTATCGGAACAATTATGAGAATATACCTTGAATGTATCATTAGAACTTATGTTAAAAAACCAAACCTTTCCTTCCGCCACCGGAACTATCGGTTGGGCTTCAGGGTGGATCTTTTGAATGGTAGCCTCGCATTCTGCGTTATTGAGCCTGCAGGCTTCTTCACTAAATTTGACTTGCCCCGGCCAACGCAGGTACTTCTGCAAGAATTGCCCGCATGAGGACAACTCTACTTGCTTCACCTCCCCGTCTAGCACCAAAAAAGGTTGACCTCTCAGGTCCTGGTGTAAGACACGGGTTGAGGTGGGAACTAAGGAAGTAGCGGTGCCTAAAGGAATCTTGCACCGTTTCCTTTTGTTCACCCAAACATCTCGAAGCTGCCATGCAAAAGATCCTTCTCCAGAAAAATTAATATACCTCCCCTTGTCCAATCTCTCGCTGACAAAATATGTCCCCAGCTGTCCTGATTGGACCTCTTCCCCCCTTATGTCCTGAGGCACACTATGTACCTAAGGTCGGGAAGACTGTACTCTCTGCAATCGTTCGATTAAGAGTACCTCTTCACTTACCCAACTATCATGAGGATAAGCTGTTGCATATGGACTGTGTAATATCGTCCCCTGTTGTGACCCGTGTGGTGTGAATGGGGTTCCCTGTGTGGGCTTTCCCTCCCCCGGGACCGCTCTCCCCACCCTCTTTGTCACCTGGAAATGTGGCTTGATCTCGATTTTTACTTCTTGTTTCGAGAACCACCCACCCTCGGCTTTCCAGCCTTTACGTGTGTATAGTTGTTTCAGAGGCACTCTCTGTTGGTAGCTCCAGAGTGTGATGTTGTCCCCTGCGTCTCTCTGGTAAGAGAATTGACGCCTCCTGCTCGTTCCTCTCCAATCTGGAACCATCTCACTCTGCATAACCAAGACAAGGTACCCCTGAATCACACACTCCACCTTTTGCATGTACCCATTGTACTGCAATGTACCTTTTAACAAACCTTTGGATCGGTGCATCGATTCTGGGAGTGTGGTATTAAATAGCAGATTTACACTGCCATTCAATCCCCACTGCCCGCACACCTGACCCTTCAGACCTTTCACCCACATTGTGCCATGAAATTTGTCTTCTCCTGGCACGAGTGCTCTTTCCCTCCATCCCTGCTTGGTCCATCTGTGCCAAGCGGAGGGAGGTGTGAAAGGATTAGTACCTTTGTCACCCAACATTAACATGCTTGGGCCTTGCAATCTCATTAACCCCTTATTATACATGAGAATGTCCTCTCTTCGTTCTCCTAGGACGGAATGGCAACCTAGGATCACCATCAGCACGGTACTCTTCATTATAAAAGCACCACCTTGGGAAAGAAAAACATTAGCAATTTGCACTATGCTTTGCTCAGTCAGTTTTTTTAGACGTTTTCCGATCTCAGGAATCTCGTGTTTTAGTCTCTTTCCAATTTCAGGAATCTCGTGTTTTAGTCTCTTTCCAATTTCAGGAATCTCGTGTTTTAGTCTCTTTCCAATTTCAGGAATCTCGTGTTTTTCCAAACTTAGATTGGCATCTGGAACCTTTCGCTTATCCGACTGACATCTCCAGCTTTGCTGCCAGCACTGCAGCTGTCTCCATTCCATATTGCCAAACACCTGAAATCGAAATACAAACAAATCAATTCTTATTAATGATTTGGGATTCGCCCTGCGGCTTGTACTCTTTACCCTTTAAAATGATCAATATATACCGTAATTGATCTCCTTGTTTTATGGTTCTCATGAACTCTGTTTACTCTTATTGGTAGATTGGAGTTAAACTTCACCCCCCTACCTCAGTACTATCCTCAGTACTTACCTGTTTACAATATGCTCCCGCGGACTTCACCTTTGGAAGCTCGCTTCACCTTTGGAAGCTCTCACACCATTGCAGCTCACTCCACATCCCCCCTTATCTGTCCATGCGCGGCCGTCGCATGCACAGATTACGGATGCCACACCTGATGCTGCTTTGCAGGTGAGCCTGCAATGCTCTTACTCATTATCGCATTTACTTATCTAGAACTTCATCGCGATACCAGCTCTGCTAGAAGTTCTGTGTGTTGTACCCTCTGACCAATGTTTGCCGTGCCACTACCCCCAGACTTCACAAAAAACGGCTGCCTCCCTGTAGGAAGGAGCACTTTGCACTTAAACTACACAGGGTGCAGGGCTAAGCATACCAGCGTCGCATGCCTGTATGCAGATCCCTGAATACCCACATGGTAGGTAGTCACATGGCAAACAGCGTACTGATACACTGTCACTCTGTACATGGCAATTCTATCATCTGTATAATTGCCCCATGAACTGCGGTCAGTTTTTGTTCTTTGTGCTACAATCGATAGGAGCTGGAAAAAAACATATTTGACCAATCAGTGGACGAAAAAAACGCACAAAAAAAACAGCCCCAGCCCAGCATAGACCTCTCAGTCAAGCTCTGGCCCTGTCCACTACAAAAACCGGAAAAAATCGCTACCACTCTGCAGCAGCGGCGACGGAAACCAGAATTGGTCAACTCCCTTTTTTCCAACTCCGGCACCCCCCTGATGCACTGTCCCCCCCTATACTCCATTGGGAACTCATGCTGCACCACCCATTAAGGTGCCCCACTTACAGGAATAATCCCGCAAGCAACTCAGTACAGACACTTTCCTGACCTGCACTGCTACGTGTGTCCCTGCAACTAGCTGGGACACTTTTCCTATCCGTGCTCCTGCTAATCTTACAGTAATAGCTTGTTGCACGTATCCTGGCATTCCTTTCCATGGACTCAGGGAAAAACTCTGGGGAAATACTTTGAGACCCGAGACACACAGTAGCATGTCTCTGTATTTCTACCCCCCTCCCTTTCAGCTGCTCTGCCCGGAGCCGCGAGCACAGCCTGACGTGACGTGGATCCCCCAGCCCCTCCCCCCCCCTGCCATGACGTGTGGGGGCCATGACTCTCGGGGGCGGGCTCTCACCACTGCCGCCATTTTGAGTCCTGGACTGCCAGCTAAAATGGCTGCTCCCATAGCAGCCTCTCGTTTCCTATATCTTAGGAGAGAAAACAAAATACACACAGAACAAACATTTTTATGCATAGTTACACACAGCATCGATACATTTTACCGAGAGTCAGCCTTCCGCTACCTATACTCTCTGGGATACTTGCCACACTTGAGACCAACCGCGTCACAGCTGCAATGCTAAATATATTACCTCTTAGCATCACCCAGGAACGTAGAACCCTCTCTCTCCTCACAAAACATCTGCAGTTTATCTCTGCCATAACTCAAACTTACTCAAGCGCGCAGCGTAACTCTAAACCATATTAACAGCTAATACTGCTGAAACGCACAACAGACAAACTGGCTGAACAACATAACAGATACAGATATTTACAAGCATGTTAGCAGCTCTGACTGGAAATGCGAGAAACTTGCAGAACATCTCACAAACAGAAAGACACTCGCTTTCCTCTTCTATCACCTCTCTCCCCCCCATCCAGCCCCAACAGACTGAAGCACCGCTGGCTTATCTCCTGCTGCGGGCCCCCCCCCCCCCCCCCCCTGCTCTATCTGGACATTTTTCCCAGCCTCTGTAGAGACGGGGAGAGAAGAGAAGAGAAAGAAAAAAAAAAGGAACCTCTGCAACACAGGAACTTTGAATCCTAAGACAAAATCAAAATACATAAACTCTGAAAACAGCACTATGCATTTACAAAATGAGAAACCCGCAGCCTCCACGCTGCAATTAACACAAAACAAAGAACACATTATCCCCTCTTCATACAATAAAGATAATGCAACATAACAACGTAAATCTTACGTGCCTGAGCAGCGGAGGACGTCGTATGCCTGCCAATTCGACCAGCTTATGGCAACTTTTTCACGACACTGAGTGGATCCCTGGAACTCCTGAACGTCATCTCTGTGTACCCACACTGGCTCAGCGGATCGATATCCAGCGGCAGCTGCCAGCCGGCCTCGGAGCGTTCCAGTCACCTGCGATCCGGTTTAGGCTATGACTGATGTGCACTTTCAGTCAAAGTTTAACATCCACGAGTGTCGCCGCTGGTTTCCTCGAATTGCAGCCCGTGTGTGCTCGGCTCCCACACACTCACACCAGCTTATCAGTATCAGCTTGATAAGCTTTACAGTCCGTGTCCGTCTATTCCGCTTGTATTGCTGTGGAATATCTTGAAACCACTTTCTTCGGCCCCGGCCCCGTCTGCCTGTATTGCTAGGCAGGGAAGGGTTTCGGCACCACTGTTATAAACTGTTCTAATCACCTTGCTTCGACACCATCGTCTCACAGACTGTGAGATCACTTGACTCTCCACACCGCAAACAGGATATAGACTTTCTCAGGCTTCTTCAATGTTTATGTTATTTATTCAGGAAACAGGAATACAGATAGATACATTCATCATATCCTAGCTATGCCAATCTTCATGTTGCGTTACAAGCTCGTGATTAGACTCCCTGCTGGAGTCTATCAGGTACCTTCTTCCTAACTACGTTACACTAAACTACCTATGTACAGCATACATTATATCATATTACAGAAAGGAAGAACATGCTTAGAAGTCGTCCCAGTCAGCCTTGCTAGCTAGTGCAGAAGGAAGAAGCAGAAGTGAGCTCTCGTAGCTCCCTCAGCCTTTTATACCGACTAGGAAAGAGTTAAATATGACATAATCTTCGCCACCCCCTAGACCAGATTATTGGTGGACCTACTCGTGGTGTCATCATACACACCTACTTGATTAATAATCAATGAGGCATTTGACCCATATGCAGGAACGTGGATGATAAGTAAATATGGCCAATGTTTTCTGTTCCTGTGGTGTAGTGTTAAGGTCAGAGTAGTCCGATGGCCTTCTTTTAGGAACATGTTCTCAGTATCTGCGTGTATCCTCTGCTACACGCAGACCCTGAGATGCCTCTGCCTGCATCACAAAACCTCTATTTATTTTAAAGGCATACACTGCGGACAAGCCTTTCACCTAAAACTCAGGCCAAGTAACTGAGGCCTACTTAAATTATAACAGCTGTCAGCCTACAAACATTGCAAACTTATGGATGACAGGCTATTTTAGAGTAAATGTTTAGGTTTTTGGCTAATACAGAAAGTGTGCTTTCAAAGAAATTACACTCAGTGGAGACAATACTGAATATACTGGATCTCTAGTTATTTAATTTGATTCCCTGAAAATGTGCTTAGTAAGATGATATCCCTCATTTCAGCATTTCCAAGTGATAGATGGGATTACTTGGAGACCACGGCAATCTATTTACGTTTCTAGAAAATAGCCTCCTTTAGCAATCTATCTAATATATTTACCATCAATTTCACTGCAATAACCGCTACATCAATTGCTTTGTCCTAGTCATGCACATGTCAGATTTGCATGGATTTTTCTGTGAGAGTTGATATTCATTTCATGATCATATTTAGGAATGATATCTTTGATTTGGCCACGAACAGGCTCCATATTCTGTAGAATGCAAAAACTAAAATACAGTATTTGTAAGTATGTTTGAAATTATGACTGTCACACTAATTAGACAAAAATGCAAGCAAATTGTGTTTTTAGATTATATTTAGTTGTACATAGTATGTGTTTTGGTTTGCTAACAATTGTTTTATATTATTTGTAGCTATATTGTTACTGTGTATTGCGTATTTTATTGCCAAGTTGGAATTGTTGCTTATTCTTCAGTAG
Organism: Hyperolius riggenbachi; assembly: GCF_040937935.1. Classification (NCBI taxonomy): domain Eukaryota; kingdom Metazoa; phylum Chordata; class Amphibia; order Anura; family Hyperoliidae; genus Hyperolius; species Hyperolius riggenbachi. Next base: position 426,185,406 of record NC_090646.1, read on the forward strand.
TTTTACAATTTTATTGTATAAACATTCTTAACTTTTCTCTGTGTCTGAGTCTATACTGCCAAAGCCAGTTTCATCTGTTTTACTATTGAACAAACTACCTATAAAGCTAGCCATACTTGGGTTAATAGTGCACCGGCATTCAATAGATCACTCACCAACTGCAAATTGACCATACAGTAGTTATCAATGTACCAACATTTAATTCATTTAAATATCATTCAGTCTCAACAAACAACTGCATGAGGATCAATCAAACCACTGTCCTTCCTACACAAGGCAATACAACACTATATGGCCACCAATTCCCACCCACCCACTTAGTGAAAATTTACCACTGAGCCTTTCAAATGAAGAAACTGTTCAAATTTTGTTGGTAATTTATCAATCATATATGTTGGATCATTAGCAGATTTGGTTAACGTAATACAATCTGCCAGTACAATGGATATATATAAAATTGTGAATGTAAGTACAATTTTGACCACCACACCATAAGAAGGACCATAAAAAGGACACAGGTAATTTGAAAGAGTTCAAACGTGGACAACTAATCAAACGTGGACAACTATGTTAAAAAAAAATTGGGTTTTCTGTACAGAAAGATAAATTGAGTTTATTTAATTAGGTGACACCCTGGAATAGATTTATTTAATGCATATAAATTCACCTTCAATAGGTCAGTATAACTGTTTACTACATTTATTTATTTTTATATCCAAAACAGCACATAGGACTTGAGGTATCAGCTGATTAAAAGTCAAGATTTGGTAAGTCTATAAGTATAGAAACAGTTCTGCTTTGTGGTAAATAGGAGAAATACATGGACAAAATAAGGGGTCCCACAGCAGAAACCCCCTTCTCCTTATCTCAAAACTCCTCCTAATCAAACCTTAAAGCAGGCTCTGTTTCGAATAAAATTTGCAAAAAAGAGGCTCAAATGGCACCCACTGGTAACAGTCATTGAGTGGGGATAAGACATGACCATTCCCTCAAACTGCAGAGACTAATTGTTTAGTCATTTTTTTAAGTATTACATAATGGATGAATTAATAATATACTAATGCCTGGGCAATGTTTGCTAAAATTAAAATATTAAGCACATTTATAATTTGTGGTAACCATACTCTATGTAGTGCACAAGGGCATAACTATAGCCCCACACAGCCATCGTGATTGCCGGGGGGCAGGGTCCCCCATGTAAATAGCAAAAAGGTGCAGCAGAGCACATACACCTACTCCAGCACCGGTTTCCCGCTTTACTCTGTAGACTCCCGATGTCCCAAGGTCAGATATTGAGAAAACCTTAAAGAAATAAATATTTAGAACTTTATAAGCCAGAACAAATACTTGAGAATGTTGGCATCAATGGAAGTATGTTTTCATATTCTAAATTATGTTTCTGTTTGCACTTGGATTTTCATTATAAATGTCCAGAGGCTATGGTAGGGAGACACAAAAAGTAGACACTGGGTTACCCAACCCCACTCCTGGCTCCACATGGTGGACAAAAGAGTGAAATTCAATAGATGCACTAACAGTAACCTCACTAATGGGATTGAAACAAAAGAAACTTGGACAAGCTTCTGACAACTAATGATACCGACCATTTTAAAAGGTTACTGTGTATAGCTTTCATTCAGGGAATTCTTAAAGCAGCAGGGTCAGCCATACTATGCCTGGAAAAAAACACATATATAAGAAGATAGCTGCTTGCTCTACTTACATAACCGATGTATTGTACTGTTCACATTTTTATTTCAGTGAATTTTATATAGTAAATAAAGAGAATTCTGGTTCAGGCATTTGCCATCTTGGATTCCCTCTGACTGAAGCCAATCCTGATGTAATTTCCTCCCTTACTTTTTTTCTCCTAGAATCTGCTCTGTCATAGCTGACTTGCTTTCTAAACATGCGAGAACGGCAATATCAGATTTCAGCCTTGTGTCACACTGAACTGCCCTTATCCAATCAGTGAGGTGCAGGAATGTGGGCGGGGAGATGATGAAATAGAGCCAGTGTGACTGAGATAAGATTTATTACAGCAGAAACATTTCTGATTAGATTGGAGTGATGCAGGGTGAGGATGCAGGATGAGGTTCCAGGGTGCATAATAAACACAGTGCAGTGAGTTAATGGAATTTCATTTTGTGGCTGACAATACCTCTTTAACATTTCCTGTAGTATAAAATTGGTCAAAGCTATCTAGGTTTTTTTTTTATCCTTCTCTCCGTTATCTGCAGTTATCTGATACTGGTCCAGATTTACAGTTAGGAGGAGAAGGCACCCAAAAAGAATACAAAAAGTAAAAAAGAAAAGAAAACGTTAAAGAAGCATAGGAAACACTGCCTGAAATAAGTCACGTTGGCCTGTTAGCCAAGATGGGATTTTTGTTAGCACTAAAACTACAATGCATTTCATAGGTTAACAGTGAATGTGGATGAATTTCACCACTAAAGAATGATGTGATTTTGTGTATTTAAAGGATACCCGAACTGAAATGTGACATAATGAAATAGACATGTGTATGTAAAGTGCCTAGTACACAAATAACTATGCTGTGTTCCTTTTTTATTTCTCTGCCTGAATGAGTTAAATATAAGGTATGCAAGTGGCGGACTCAGTCCTGACTCAGACAGGAAGTGACTACAGTGTGACCCTCACTGATAAGAAATTTCAACTATAAAACACTTTCCTAGCAGAAAATGGCTTCTGAGAGCAAGAAAGACGTAAAAAAAGGGGAATTTCTTATCAGTGAGGGTCACACTGTAGTTACTTCCTGTCTGAGTCAGGACTGAGTCAGCCACTTACATATCTGATATTTAACTCTTTCAGGCAGAGAAAGAAAAAAAGGAACACAGCCTAGTTATTTGTGTGCTAGGCACTGTACATACCCATGTCTATCTCATTATGTCATATTTCACCTCGGGTATCCTTTAAGATATAAGCTTTATCCCTCACATTAGCTTATTTTCAAAACAGTTATGTTAACTGGTGCAAATTACAAGTATTATATTTGCTGCATCTAGGCACATGTCTACACAGGCTTAGGAACTTTACTGCCTCTAGTTTGCTTCTGTTACCACATTTAGGTCTTACAGTTGATCACCACCTCATTCCTTTTACTACAAGTCTATCCTCCTCTTGTAGATTTACAGTTTCTACATTAATAGATGGATTATGGAAAATGTGGTTGTTTACCAGCTTAATCTAGAGAGAAAAGGAGGCTGCACTGTACCAACAAGCTCAATTGACTCATTAAAATGTACAAAAAATAAGGACGCGGGAAAAAAGGTAACTGGAAGGGACAGGTTAAAAAATAGTCTCACTGGTGTAATTAAAGTATAAAAAGATATTTTATTGTTTACAAGAATAGACCTCTTGAGCACACCAGATATACAGCACTTCACAACTTTTTAATTGATGACGCTATTGTCAAACAAAAAAAGCAAACCGATGTGTGATGCAGACAGAAAATTAAAAACATAAATAAAAAATAAACCTAAAAGAAAAAATAAACATATCCCTAAGGACATAAAGTTGTCCTCTAAACAATACCAGTTCCCAGTTAGTCCTGTTGATCTTCTGGCATCAGTAGTTTCTGAACCACACACCTGAAACAAGCATGTGGCTAATCCAGTCAGACTTGAGTCAGAGCACGTGATCTGCATGCTTGTTCAGGGTCTATGGCTAAACGTATTAGAGGTAGAGGATCAGGGGGATTTAAAAGGAAATAAATTTGGCAGTCTCCATAACACTCTCACCTTGGGTTCCCTTTAATATGCTTTAGTTGACAGCACAGACAACAAAAAATTATCATATCCACTTGGATAGACAAATTGGATTCCATGTCTATTAAACTAATATATTTACATATTCATAGGTCGTAATCTGGCCAACACACCCATCAGAGCTCCACTTGTCTGTGTATACATTATCTTTCCTGTAATTGCTTACAATAGCTGATGTTCAGATTCAAGCTGTTTCAAGTGCACTCAGTCTGATGATATGCTATTCCCTAGACCACAGACACTGCATATAGTAGAAAAGTTACTGAGAACAATGTTCCTAGTTGTTATTCACTTCAACAAGCTTTACAGATTTGGAAACATCAACATCTGCATCAGATTGCATGGTATACCTCTCTATCTTCCTGTTCAATTCACTCTAGTCTATTGCTCCAACATGTCCAATCGATCGAATTGTCATCGATGTTTAACTGAAATTGGTTGATTCTAGTGATTGGACAGTATGGACATTTTTCATTGATCGGGGCAGCGGAAAAGCAGTGATCAATCAACTGGCTGGGTTCGATCCATTTTCAATATATTTTCTGCTAAAAATCTATTGACTATGGGTGTACTGTGTGATAGGGATCAAGGAGACAGGTAATTACTGCACCTGCTCTCAACTGGTAATTTTGGCGACAATAACGAGACAATAATGCAATTATCTTATTTTCCATTGTCAGCTGTGTAATTATGATGCGCGGAAGGAAGTTCTGTTTTCAAATAGTGGTTTCAAATAACTCCACAGGTTTAGTTAGAGGCTACAACTCTTTAATCATCAGCACCAAATAGAAATAGTGTCTTTAAATAACAGCATGGGTTTAATTAGTGGCTACACTATTTAATTAGCGATGGCTCATCAAAATATCAATTTTGGCACCTCATAAAGAATTAGAGCCTACTACTGCACGTTTTCCTAAATAATACCACAATAAGGCATTGGCTTAGCCAGAACCATTCAGAACCAATTTTTTTGTATTAGTCAACTAGTAACATTGCCACGGCTTTCTCATTATCGTTTATAGACTACCACTAGACATTTTATGTAGATGGAGGTTGGTGTTAGGGAAAGTTATGGGAGATTTAATGTAAGAGATAGGATAGGGAAGGCCATAGTTGAATATCGGTATGGTTGCCAATATTCTATTTATCTGCAATTATTTACATTTTTTCAACCAGCGCCATTACCTGGGCTTCCTTTCATGTGCAGCTAGTGTTATAAGTAGGTGGGTGGGGAGAGGGAGCAGTGTTAATTGTAGTGAGAAGGGGGGTTTGTGTTAGGCATAGGTAGGGGAGGGTTAGTGTGAAAGAGAGTATGTTGTTGTTGAGTCATTATTCAGTCGTGTCCAACTGAATAGCGACTTTGTGACAGCCATGGACCACAGCATGCCAGTCTCCTCTATCTTCTACTGCTTCTCAAAGCTTGTGCAAACTCCTCTTTGTTGCATCCATGAAACTATACAGAAATCTCATTCTCTGCTGTCCCTTCATCCTTTTGCCCTCGATCTTTCCCAGCATCAGGGTCTTCAGCAATGAGTCCAGCCTTCTCATTGTGTGTCCAAAGTATTTCAGCTTCATCTTTAGCATTGCTGCCTCCAATTAACAGTGAGGGTTACTTTCTTTGACCACTCTGCAACCGCCTAACGCCGATCGGCAGCCACAGAATGGCTCCCCCTAGGACTGCCTAACGCAGAGAAGGAGGCAAATCCTGGGGGAGGAGATTAGCAGGGATCGCACGTGCCGATGCGCATGCATCCCCGCTTAAGTGACAGAGCGGAGCTCCGTAAATAGTCTGCCAGCGGTGATCATTCAAATATAAAAAATTATACAGGGCGCTCGACAGCACAAGTCACAGATAAAATTTCCACTAACTAAAACAAAGTTATATAAATGCATATAAAAGTCCGAAAAGTCCACTTTTAACTGCCTCCAAGCTCATAGAGGATACACCGGGTGCAGAGAGTCTTCCACAGTTATACAGTAAACAATATACGCTCACCAGACGTTAAGCTGCCCTTTCCAGGATCAGCAAATAACGCCTCTGGCCCAGCCAGCATTCAAAGCCTCCTAGATCCGATCTGCTTCCTCTGGTGTCCTCACAGCATTAGGGCATAAAACAGAGAAACAATGCGATAGTGTAATATCATTTGGTAACAGTATGGCTATAAGGTTCAACCAGACACTAGTGCTCCCAGTTCTTACAGAGACACCACGTGCTCCTTTCACCTAATGCTCAATGGAGCCTCTCACCAGATTTGGTGGCTGACCCAGCACAGACCAGCAAAGCAGGCTTCACAGATATTGATACGAATCCTCCTCCAGCAGAAGCGTCCCTAAGACTCAAACAGGGACCAGCATAGTGTAAAACCGTTTTTTTATTTTGAAATACTAAAAATTAGTGCACTCACAGACATCCATTAGAAATGCGCATATAGAAAGTACTTGAGCTCATTTAGCGTCCCTCGCTCCTTAGGCTCCAGCGGTGATCATTGCTGGCAGACTATTAGACAGTGAAACCGGCGTTTGTTTTTATTGTACAGTGCTTTGATCTATTGCAGAACTGTACTGGGGACAGCCCTGTCACTTGGCTGTCCCCTGCAGCGGCTCACTACTAGAGATGTCCTGAACGATTCGCCTGCGAAAGGGTTCCAGGCGAACTTTAGGTGGTTCGCATTCGCCGGCGAAGGCAAACTTTTGCGGAAGTTCGATTCGCCCCATAATGCTCCATTGAGCAGAACTTTGACCCTCTACATCACAGTCAGCAGGCACATTGTCACCAATCAGACTACACTCACTCTTGGAGCCCCACCCCCCCTTATAAAAGGCAGGGTTCTGCAGTCGTTTTACTCACTCGTCTGCCTACAGTAATTAGTTAAGGGACAGCTGCTGACAGACTCTGCTAGGGAGAGTTTAGTTAGGATCTTGTAGGTTTGTTCCTAGCTGATTGTTATTCCTTATACTCACTCCCTCCTCCCGGAGGGAGGAGAGTCTCATCTTCCAGGGAATTGTAGTATTTCAAAAGCCAGCTTACATTCCATGGCTGGGAATTGAACCCAGGCTGGGCTGGGAATTGAACCCAGGTCACAGTGTGCGGTAGGTAACTCATTTAACCACTATACCACCAACAACACTACATGCTGAAGCGAGCCTAGCATGTACCATTATGATCAATCCAAGAGAAAAATTAGCTTGTTTAATCCACGGAATTGTACTATATCAAAAAGTCAGCTTACATACCGTGGCTCGGAATTGAACCCAGGCTGGGCTGGGAATTGAACCCAAGTCCCAGTGTGCGGTAGGTAACTCATTTAAACACTATACCACCAACAACACTACATGCTGAAGCCAGCCTAGCATGTACCATTATGATCAATCCAAGAGAAAAATTAGCTTGCTTAATCCACAGAATTGTACTATATCAAAAGCCATCTTACATACCATGGCTGGGAATTGAACCCAGGCTGGGCTGGGAATTGAACCCAGGTCTCAGTGTGTGGTAGGTAACTCATTTAACCACTATACCACAAACAACACTACATGCTGAAACTTCTTGGAGCAGACTTACTTTCTTCCTCCAAAAGACACACATACATCCCCATAAAATCATTCAACAGCAACTGCATGCACAGTCTTTGTGGTACACAGTCTGTGTGGCACAATTGGTTAGTGCGTTTGGCTGTTAACTGCAAGGTTGGTGGTTCAAGCCCACCCAGGCATGGCCTTGCCTTTTGTGTTCAACAGTTGTCCGAAGAGAACCCCAGATAGCCAGGTAGATTCATCTCTCTCTCTCTCTCTCTCTCTCTCTCTCTCACTCTCTCTCTCTCTAGTAGGGATGGTCACCGTTTTCCGCGGAATTGTATTTTCCGCAATTTTAGGCGGAAATTTGTCATTTCGTTCCATTTGGTCAGAACAGAATTGCTTTTTCAATCAGGCGGAATTCCTAAATTTTGCATGTGAAATTCTGGCGGTATCCGTTGATGGTTTTAAGCTTAAAAATCACTTAAATGGCATCAAGTCCTAGAGAGAGAGAGAGAGAGAGAGAGATATCATTTTTCTCTTGAGTAGATCTCAATGGTACATGCTAGGCTGGCTTCAGCATGTAGTGTTGTTGGTGGTATAGTGGTTAAATGAGTTACCTACCGCACACTGAGCCCTGGGTTCAATTCCCAGCCATGGTATGTAAGCTGGCTTTTGATATAGTACAATTCTGTGGATTAAGCAAGCTAATTTTTCTCTTGGATTGATCATAATGGTACATGCTAGGGTGGCTTCAGCATGTAGTGGTATAGTGGTTAAACAAGTTACCTACCGCACACTGAGACCTGGGTTCAATTCCCAGCCCAGCCTGGGTTCAATTCCCAGCCATGTAAGCTGGCTTTTGAGATACTACAATTCCCTGGAAGATGAGACCCGCCTCCCTCTGGGGTGAGGGAGGTGAGAGAGGATTCCTGATGTCATAAAGTAGTGTAGGCCTGCAATTGAACATTCAATGAGATTTCTGACATTAAAACACTGCTTTGCATTAAATCCAGATTTTTTTTCTGGGACTTTTGATGTGTATTTTACTCAACCATGTCTTCCTCCAGGTATTAGACCCCATGAAACATCTTTTCTATCATTTTTCCAATCAGCATTGAAGTCTATTGCAGTTCGCAAAAGTTTGCGTGAACCGAACCTTCCGCGAAAGTTCGCTAACAGGAAAATGTTTGTGATTCATGGGGGCAGCCATCTTTGTCATGGGGCAGCCTTTTTTTTGGTTGAAAGGAGGTGTCAGGGAGCAGGAGACACAGTTCCAACTGTCCTGTGTCCTGATAACCCCTCCCAGCTGCACGTGCTAGGCTTCAAATGTCAAATTCAAAATGTAAAAAAAAAATAATTGCACCAAAACAGCAGAACGAGAACAACAACATCAGAAATCCCATCATGCTTTGCACAGCATTGGGGGGTAAAAATGCCCGGGCAGTTTTCTTCTGTGCAGCTAAAAATGAGGCTTGTATAAGAGAAACAAAGTTCTGATGCTGTGAAACTGTTAAAGAAACACCAGGCCTTTTCAGTGCTGCTGAGTTGATTTTTAGTCTGGAGGTTCACTTTAAGGAGAGTTGACCAATGCAACAAGTCAATTGACTATATACTGTTATATACTGGGTAACACATACAATACAGCACCAGTATCTGTTCATACATAGCACCAGTACATGATTTTTTTATTTTAATTTGGTGTGCGTTGGAAGAGGGGTAGTCTTATACGGCGAGTATATCCCAAACTCTATATTTTAACTGGCAAAGTTGAGGGGTCATCTTATACGCCCTGTCGTCTTATACGCCGGAATATATGGTAATTGTGTTTTATTCCTTTTTTTCATTAAAAAATTTATTTGGGTAATATTTTGTTGTGGGACATAAACAGGTCATTTTTAATGTTTTAAAATGTGTAGAGTGTAATGTCAAAAATGTGTAGTTGTAGTTTTACTTTTTGGCCACAAGATGGCCACCTTCGTTTTTGTTTTCCCTCCTTGTACTTCTCGCTAAGCGGAAGTACAAGGGGGATGCGGAAATTGTTCCGGGCAGAAGAACTGAAGCCTCACGCGTGAGCACTTCGGTTTTTCTGCGGGGGACAGGGATCGGTGATCGGGAACCATGTTCCCTTTCACTGATCCCAGGGCTAGCGGCGGACACCACGGGGACACGGGGGCGTGCCCGCAATCGCGCGTGTGAGCACGCCGAACAGCGGGAGCGCAGCACAGCAGCCGCCCGGACGCGTGCTTCACGTCTGGGCGGCTGAAATGGTTAAACATAAAAAGCAATAAAATTAATGAAAAAAAAATGAAGCCTGCAGCAGTGATCAGAACGCACCAATAGAAATCTCTATTGGTGGGCAGAAAAGGAGGGCAGATTAATTTGGGTGCTATGTTGTATGGCCGTGCTGCACACTGTTAAAGCTGCAGTATGCTGAATTGTAAAAAAAATAGCCTGGTCACTAGGGATTGTAAGCCTGTGGTCCTTAAGTGGTTAACCATTTTGCCATGTTGGGTGGCAATCTATAAATGTATGGGCACCTTAAGTGACAACATAACTAGCAGAAAAAGTGAGGGTTGAAGCACTTTGCATTCAAGGCTCCAAGGGCAGATCCCCAGCCAGCAGGCAATATTTAATAGGTTTATTACTTCCGTGGTCTGCAATGTTAAAGCGAACTTTGAAGTTTGAAGTGAAAATGAACTTAAGACAATTAATTGTATGTATAGCAGCAACAGAAAATGGTACCTTTCTACAGTCTTGGTTCATACGGCGATGGATTAAAAAATCATCTGTTACCTACAAATCTGTTTTCTACTTCAATGGATTGGTTTTGACACGTTTTTCACACATTTTTAAACAGCTTTGAATCAGTTTTTGTTCCCTTTTGCATGTGCAGTAAATGCTATTATGACATGTCCATGTTCTGTCCAATGTCTGTAAAAATTGTGCAGGTCGAGACTTTGCAATTTTTATGTATTAAAGAGGATTTCTATTATTATTATTATTATTATTATTATTATTATTATTATTATTATGTAAATTTGCACATGAGAATAATACTTAGCCTTTACACATATGTTGACATCATCACCCCATCATATACACACTTGCAGTCCTTATTTGCTCTGTGTCATATTCTCAGTGATGTGCTGAAAATTCTCCAAAGCAACAAAGTGAGGAAGATTGATATGAGATGACTCGTATTCAAGGCTAGACATTCTCGCTGATTGTGTGGCGGTAGAAGAGATCCCTTTCTGTGATGAGCAAAGCGATGTATGGATCTTTATCATTCTGCTAGTTATCTTTTATTCCATTTATGGGAAGGCAGTGATATTTCAGATTTCAAAAATAACTATCAGAACAATATGTTTCCTGATAATGCATACCGCTCTTGTTAACCCATCGATATAGGGCTGAAGAATTGTAATCATGCTCAATTTGAAAATGATTCAATTCCATTAGGTCGAGTAATGTTAACTGATGAACCTTTTGTCATCATTTTACATTTATATTACAGTCTCATAAGGATCCCAATTAGAAAACCCTTCATATCTTACTGTGGTGAAAAAAATGACCCTATTAATTGCACGCCTGGGACAATACTGTATTCACTGGAAATGAATACCAGGTTTTAAGGATATTAATTCTTGTTTTACCACATCACTTGTAGTACAGTTTGTGCCTTCTGTTTCACAAACCATGTGCTGCTAGAGTTAGAGAGCAATGATATAATAACACTTTTCTTTTAGAAATAAGACAAGTCTACCAAATGAAAACATTCTGCACCATAAGCAAATGGATGGGAATCTCAAAATCAGGACAGCACAAAAGCAGATTACACCTCAACAATAATGACAAAAGCCTGTGTATCAGTCATCAACAAGCTTTTCAAGCTCTGGATATAAAGCCTCATTTACACGAATAGATGAGGCACCGATCCGGCGGCTTGATTAGCCGCCGGATCGCCTCTTCCGCATCCCCGCACGTGCCCGCCGCGTCCCCGCTCGCCGCGCGTGCGCCGGACTCGATTCACCGCTCGTCCCCGCCGGCGCCGCTTATCTTCCGCTCGATTCCCCATGGGGAGCGAGCAGGGAATAGGCGGTGGGGAGATCCATCCTGTCGGATCTTATCAATCGAGCCGCATCAGCGGCTCGATTGATAAGGAACATCGCCGCCGCATCTACGCGTGTAGATGCGGCTTTAGGTTTGTTTGGGCGTCAGCAATTGTGAAATGGCTCCTGAGTCTGTTTATTATTAGCTGAGCTCAGGATATCAAATTGACTTGGATGAGGGCCTCTAGACATTGGCTATGTTGGAGTAGGTTTATGTTAGGTGTGCTGGTTATGGGATCTGCCTCTCATGTAGTAGAGTAAGGTTAGTATCCTGGCTGAAGCCAAGGCCAGATTTATACTTTTTCCGCCCCAGGTCAAGTACGATAGGGCTCCTCTTCCATGTGTGGCAGTGCCCCTCCCATTCCATGTGTGGGTGTGTCCCTCTTTAGTATGTTAAATCTGCGTACTGCTGCCCCTTTCTTTCATGTACATATCTCTTGGGTATCAGCTTCCCTTTTTCATATGTTGTTATATATTTGAAGCCTCTTCTTTCATATGTAGCAACCCCTATTTCAGGTCCAGGTGTCCCCTGGGGCTTCAGCTGCCCAAGGTCCAGGCCTTTGTTTATTTTTTTCATTTCAATTTATAAATAATTGCGAGCCCTTATTTACAAAAATAACAACAATATACCCTTATGGTATACATACAGTATACAAAAAGTTAAGGCCCTAATTGTAACGATTGTGGAATTCTCTCCATGGTCAGCGCACAGGATGTGCGCTGACACTGCGGAAATTCTCCACAAGCGTATAATTTGAGAGAACCCAGCAAAAGGTGCAACGCACCTGTAGAGGGAAATTCCTGTCGGCAGGTGGAGCTGTGGAGTGCAGAGGAACAGCTCCTCTGCCCTGCCACAGAAGCCAGACAGGAATTGTACGAAGGGAAGAAACGCAGGGCAAGATAGCCCTGAAAGAGAGAGATCAAAGCGACAGAGGGTATGTGTGTCCACCAATCTAGTCGCCACCCTGCGACGATGAACACACAACCATGAAGTGAGAAGGCAATCGCAAGAGATGGCGATTGCTAACAGCGACACAAGACCGAATAAGCACAGATGAGGAATGTATGTATGTCCACCAATCTAGCCACCAACCTGCGACGGTGGACACACAACAGAGGAAACAAAGTGAGAACGCAATCGCAAGGGAAGTGATTGCGAATGAGGATGAGCACAGGGACAGAATGTATATATGTGCACCAATCTAGTCGCCAACCCGCGCACACACAACAGCAGAAACAATGTAGGAACGCAATCGCGAGAGAGGCGATTGCCAGAGGTGACACAAGGCTTAGGCAAGACAGGGGACAAGAGTAGCAAAGGCACAGCAAATCATACAATGAGAAGATAAGGAAAATAACAAACACTAACTAAATGCGAACACCGCACTCATTCGCAACAGCAAACGCATTTACTGCGCGGTCTCCGCGTGTTACGCACAACAGAGACAAGCACGCCTAACTAACCCCCACCACCCAAACATGAAACAGAGAACGTGAGCGCTTGCTTAACGGTTACCTCACCGAGGCTACAGCAAGCGTTCGTCTCAGACAAGACAGACAGATGAATGGGAAACAGGATAGGAAAGATCCACTGCTCTTTCCGCCAGAGCGAGTGCGATCCAGGTAAAGTAACAGAGCTAGCAGGATCCACTGCTCTTACCGCCAGCGCGAGTGCGATCCAAGTATCGAAACAGGGTGATGAGATAGCTGGTAGCAACTGCTGCTCCAGCTATACTCCAAGAATCAGATCAGAAGGATCCACAGCCGCTACCGCCAGAGGCCAGTGCGATCCGAGCAAGACAAACAGAGGAGATAGCTGGTAGCAACCGCTGCTCCAGCTATACTCCAAGACAGACAGAACGATTTCCTGATGACCACCGTTGGCGACAGGACAATCGCAACAGAGAGGCAATACAGACAAAACAGATAAGCAGGCTAACTGCACTAGAGAAGCTGCCTAGTGCAGTCTCCAGAATTACTCTAACTAACTATAACAATCCAACAGGCAAGGCTGACACTCCAGGAGTGATTTAACAAACCGTTATGACCAGCAAAGCATTGTGGGTGATCCCAACCTTTATACTTCCAGTAGCTAGATGATTTGCATAACCAATGTATGCAAATCCCTCAGCAGCAGAGTAGGTCTGGAACTTGCAAGACAAAGCCAGGTCTCTTATCCAGAGACCTGCATCTCTCAGACATAAGGAATTGTCAAACAGCTGGCTGCCTGTGCAGCCAGCTGAGCGGATCATTACAGTACCCCCCCCCACCCCCTCTAGGGACAGATTTCAGACGTTCCTCACAACTGGTATTTCCACAAAACTCTAACTGAAGACTCATGAAGGTCAGGACAGCCCGACAAGGCCCAATTCCAGAGTCAGTCCACCCGAAACCGACCTCATCGGAAGCAGAAGCCACCGAAACATGCCCATCAGTACTACAAGTCTCAGTGTAACACCCATCAGGACTGTGAATGCCAGAGAAGAAGCCATCGACACCCTCCAGACAATACCCACCACCTTCCAGGGAGCGTCCAAAAACACCAAACCTGCCACAATACCTGTTCGAAGTGTCTCTTTCAAAACAAAAGCCACTGTTGATCCTATCGAAGGTATCAAGCAAAATCTCTCCCGAAATCTCCCTAAACCCTTTGGAGCTCTGCAGAGATCCCAAGAGGCCAGAACGCTCACCAGGCTCACATGGAGAACCGCCAAGGACCCCTATGGAACCAATGATTATTCTGGATTCAGATTTACCCGGACATCCATCAAGATCAGGACTTTCAGGGACCACTTCTGGGCATGCAAACAGGCAGGCAATATCAGAGCATGTTTCCACCGAGGAAGCATCTGAGCATGCTGGTAACTGTGGCATACTTTGGCTTTCTGGGTCAAAGAGCACATTGGGGTACACCCGCACAGGACATGTCGGGGAACTGCCAACCTCAGAGTCCAAAACGGCAAGACTAAAACCAGGACGGGGCAAAAATTCATCACGAGTAGAGGCCACAGGTACTGGTCTTTCAAAAGAAGACTCGGACTCAAATTCAGAAATCTCTGTGACTGTAATAGCATCCTTGACTACACATGAGTGAAGCTCCACCAGAGCTGCAAAGGTAGTCAGCACAACAGCAATGCCCACTGAAGTGGGCAAAACCTCAGACGGATCTGGGGGGCAGGAGGTATCTCCAAGAAGTTCTGCACCCTTTAGGAGGGACTTGGAAACCTCCAAAACATTAACTAAGACCTCAGAAATGTAATTTTCCAAGTTTTCTATGAAGGGTTCTGAACAATCCATGTTACAGGGCTGAACATTAAATACCTCCTGCAGGCAGGGCAGATGTCCCAGGAATGGTTCCACCATAAGCTGAGACTGGATGTCATCATCATGAGCGGGATGTACAGGAATATTTACTGGAACACACACTGACTCCCTAACTTCAATCTCACTGCACCCAGAATTCTGCGTAGCAGTCAAACTAGCTTGCAACTCCAAAACTGCAGAAAAACAGGTGAGTATAGTAGCAATACCTGGACGAGCCTCTAGGGACACTGCAGGGGATTCTAAGCAAGGCCAAATTAACTCATCCAGAGTACAGGGTGCAGAATTAGCACTTTCCTCAGAGCAAGAAAGGGACTCACAAATGTCAGTGCGAGTGAAAATCATGTATTCATTCATGGTACAGGGCAGGTTCAGAGAAAACTTCTCTGGACAAGGCAAAGAAGCTTCAGCATCAGATTCGCAAAACCGAAGCGCTGTCTCACTCTTAGATTCGGCTAACAATGTAGAATCCGAGGAGTCAGAACGCAAAACTTGCGAATCCAAAATCGCTTTAGGTTGTGAAACTGATGCTTCCATAGCGCAAACCTCCGCAATCTGCGGAGCAGACTGTAAGGCGTTCAGGACAGAAACACTGGAGCAACTGTCACTAGGCAACGGGCCCTTACAGGTGTGAACAGGGTGACACAAAGACTCATTTGCAGAAGAAATAGCTACAACAACAGGAGAACGTTTATTAGACATATTAATTTTACTTTTCACGCTGCATAATTTAGGAACTTTCCCCATAGCGAGATCATAGATGGAAGATCTTAAAGATCTGTTTTTAGATCGCATGAATTCAAACTCAGGAGAGAATCTTTCAGGATTTGCACAGGAGTAAACCACAGTGGTACACTCATTAATTTCAGATCGCACAATGTCAAGACTCACATGCTTTACCCCAGAAAAGCAGGAACAATCATCCGATAACGATGTCTCTTTATTGGAATCAATTGATTGGTGTGTGTGCAATTCATCCAAAATCGTCTGCCACACACACATCACTGGATCCACAAAACATTTGTCACACTCATCAGAATCTATCAAAGTGTACACGGAATTTATACAAGCGTTTAGCGTCTCTGCGCTTTCTACGATATAGAAATCGCAAAACGCCTTCCAATCCATCTCAAATTCCTCAACCAAAGCTCCCATATCCCAGGGAGCAAATGGGGGCTCAAACAACCCAGTATCTAAGTAGGTCTCATACGGGTTGGGATCAGGTACATGCATAGACTTTCTTACTCCTTTAATATAGAAAATAATTCTGCCTATTAAAGGATCCACAAAAGCTTTGGATTGGGGTAAAAAACCCAGAGACTGAGCAACATCATTGTAAACATCAATAGGGAGTGTTTTATTCAGATGCTTGCGATTTTTAGTTTTTCCCTTTTTAGCAACTTTGCATGTCTGCTGTTTAGAACCTGAAGTGGCAAGAGAAACATTGAACTGATTATCATACTGAATGGTTTTACACATTTCAGACTTGACAGAAATAACCTCCTCATTTGTAGTTGCTATGGGCAACAAATCTTTTGGCTGACAAGTTGAATCAGCAGACTGGCCTGCAAGCACCCACTCATTAGAATATGCTAATGACTAAAAGGTGTTGCATAAACCCATCTGATCAGCATCTTGCACAGCAGGAAAAAACTCATAGAAATAGCCTGGCAGGGGAATTCTAAGCTTATGAGAAAACACATGAGCCAGAAACCTGCGAGGGTTATGTCTCAGATTCTTGTGTCTGGCAAACTCATCAGCCCACACAAACAGATCCCCTTGGAAAAGATTGTAAGCAATCTGACCACTCCAAGTGGAAATATTGGTGGCCTGAAATTCAGGATTTGCCAAGAATCTGGAACATTCTGATATGAACTCCTCTCTGGTTTCAGAGTCCAGTATCTTAAACCTCTTAAAGATACAGGACCCATATTCGACCAAATTGTACAAATCGGAAATTCCCTCTACACTGGGAATTTCGGTTTGGCTGGTCATACTGTAACGATTGTGGAATTCTCTCCGTGGTCAGCACACAGGATGTGCGCTGACACTGCGGAAATCCTTTACAAGCGTATAATTTGAGAGAACCCAGCAAAAGGTGCAACGCACCTGTAGAGGGAAATTCCTGTTGGCAGGTGGAGCTGTGGAGTGCAGAGGAACAGCTCCTCTGCCCTGCCACAGAAGCCAGACAGGAATTGTACGAAGGGAAGAAATGCAGGGCAAGATAGCCCTGAAAGAGAGAGATCAAAGCGACAGAGGGTATGTGTGTCCACCAATCTAGTCGCCACCCTGCGACGATGAACACACAACCATGAAGATCAAGTGAGAAGGCAATCGCAAGAGATGGCGATTGCTAACAGCGACACAAGACCGAATAAGCACAGATGAGGAATGTATGTATGTCCACCAATCTAGCCGCCAACCTGCGACGGTGCACACACAACAGCAGAAACAAAGTAGGATCGCAATCACGAGAGAGGCGATTGCCAGAGGTGACACAAGGCTTAGGCAAGACGGGACGAGAGTAGCAAAGGCACAGCAAATCATACAATGAGAAGATAAGGAAAATAACAAACGCTAACTAAACGCGAACACCGCACTCATTCACAACAGCGAACGCGTTTACTGCGCGGTCTCCGCGTGTTAAGCACAACAGAGACAAGCACGCCTAACTAACCCCCGCCACCCAAACATGAAACAGAGAACGTGAGCGCTTGCTTAACGGTTACCTCACCGAGGCTACAGCAAGCGTTCGTCTCAGACAAGACAGACAGATGAACGGGAAACAGGATAGGAAAGATCCACTGCTCTTTCCGCCAGAGCGAGTGCGATCCAGGTAAAGTTACAGAGCTAGCAGGATCCACTGCTCTTACCGCCAGAGCGAGTGCGATCCAAGTATCGAAACAGGGTGATGAGATAGCTGGTAGCAACCGCTGCTCCAGCTATACTCCAAGAAGCAGATCAGAAGGATCCACAGCCGCTACCGCCAGAGGCCAGCGCGATCCGAGCAAGACAAACAGAGGAGATAGCTGGTAGCAACCGCTGCTCCAGCTATACTCCAAGACAGACAGAACGATTTCCTGACGACCACCGTTGGCGACAGGACAATCGCAACAGAGAGGCAATACAGACAAAATAGATAAGCAGGCTAACTGCACTAGAGAAGCTGCCTAGTGCAGTCCCCAGAATTACTCTAACTAACTATAACAATCCAACAGGCAAGGCTGACACTCCAGGAGTGATTTAACAAACCGTTATGACTAGCAAAGCATTGTGGGTGATCCCAACCTTTATACTGCCAGCAGCTAGATGATTTGCATAACCAATGTATGCAAATCCCTCAGCAGCAGAGTAGGTCTGGAACTTGCAAGACAAAGCCAGGTCTCTTATCCAGAGACCTGCATCTCTCAGACATAAGGAATGGTCAAACAGCTGGCTACCTGTGCAGCCAGCTGAGCGGATCATTACACTAATGTTACAATTTATTTATTCTCTTTTAAATTATGTCAACTGTTTTCCTTACAAGTTATTTATTTTTGTAACTATCATAGTTATAGGTTAAAGGACAAAGGGTTAATGGCTTTTACTCTTCATTGTTATTATTATTATTGTTATTTTACAGACTGTAATATTAAATGTGGCCACTAGACAAAACAAAATGAAAGTAAAAGTTTTTTTTTACATGCCCTCAATAAATGATCAGTGCTGTTCATTACATCACTGATCATTAATGATTCAGTCACTACAACACTACAAACTGATGTATGTTTCTATTTGCCAATCACAGCTTTACCTGTGGTGTGCACAGAAAGGCAGTGAGGGATATCTAAGCCCCTGGGATTAAGATGAAGTCCTGCGGGGCATAGATGTACTGCCTTAATTTGCATAAGTGGTTAAAGTATACTTGAACCCAGGAACACATTTGCAAGTAAAATCTACACTTCAGATAAACAATTTCACACATGCTTTTGTTTGCCAATTATTTAGTATTTATATAGCGTCAACATCTTCCGCAACGCTGTACAGAGTATATTGTCTTGTCACTTAACTGTCCCTCCAAAGGGCTCACAATCTAATCCCTACCATAGTCCTATGTCTATGGTGTATGAATCATAGTCTAGGGCCAATTAACTTATCTGTATGTTTTTGGGATGTGAGAGGAAATCGGAGTGCCTGGAGGAAACCCACCCAGACATGGGGAGAACATACAAACTCCATGCAGAGAGTGCCCTGGCTGGGTTTAGAACCGGGAACCCAGTGCTGCAAGGGGAAAGCCCTAACCACTGATTTGACTCTATAGTATGAATGCACTCCTCTCATGGGAGCTTAGAGGCAGAAATAACTCTCTAGTGTCTGTAGCAAATGACAAATGTCATTTAGAAACATCAACTCTGCAGGTGATAGAATTTTTTAAATTACCAAACGCAACAATAAGATAAAGTGGAGGAAGGTTTAGTTCAGGTTTGCTTTCAGGACTTGCACAAGTTAGTTATTCATTCCATTTATCTTGTCAATTCAATTCAAGCACTTTATTGTCATAGTGTGTAACAAAATTACTTTTCATGACAGCTCCACAGTGCATATAAGGAACATGGTGATAGTAACAAGGGTAGAAATAAAGGAATTTATGCAAGTATATCAAGTATTTAAAAATGTTAATGATTTTAGAGAAGATTCAGAGTTTAAAAAGTTTATGGCAAATGGGAAAAATATGTTTTTCAGTCTATTTGTGCATTTTTGTGGGTAGGAGCTCAAGCAAAGGGATTCCAGTGTGAGTGTTATCGTTGATAATGTTTTTGGCCATCTGCATACAGTACAGTGAGTCTTGTTGTTGTTGAGTGGTAAAGCAGTTGAAATGACAGATTTCAGTCTATGTATTACGGATGGCAATAGACATTAAAGGTTGAAGGTATCCACAAAGGGTGAAAGATTACTCATCTGAACTAGTCACCTTTTTTCCCAGGGTCCACGTTTTCTGTGGCTTACAGCAGGTTATGTGTGGTTGTGTGCTGGCCTTGGATACAGGATATTTCTGTATGGAAAATAAAGCTCTGTGAATCTTCTGTCTCAGATGAGACATAGAAATGCTGTCAGTTTTGTGGTAAGTTCCATTAAAAAAAATGCAGCACTGTAGTCTGGTGTTGAGTCCAAGAACTGAAGCTTGCTTATAGGAAGTAAGAGCAGAAGCATGACTTCTTCTGTCCATTTGACTGACAGCAAGTGCCATGATTATGTACTCTGTAAAGTGCTGCAGAATATGTCAGAGTAAAACAAATGCATAACAATTATAAACTGGTAGCCATATGGAGATCTCAAGTGTCAATGAAGTTGACTTGGAACCATAGGTTCTATAATAATGAAATGGTAATGGAACATTCTGAAATCCATACAGACAAGTGTGAAAGGGACTGGAGTTGAATATGGAACTGAGGGCCAGGCACCATTTAGTGAACAGGTAAGGAGTTCAAGAGACCCATTTACCAATTTTCTGATCAGATTACTGCATTTTGGACAGCATTATTAATGTTTGAGGGCATTTGGTTAGTTTTTAATCAACAAAATACAACACAAATCCAGGCTCAGTTATTATTAAAAACTACTTCAAAATTAGTTGTAGGAATTGGAATCCTGCTTATTAAATTTTCAGCTATAGTGCCCATTCTAATGATCTCAATTGTTACCAACCCTTCATGGATGTTTTAACCTCCTTGGCGTTCAGTTTCTGCTGGATTTCTGTGCAAAAAGTGATCCAATTAATTTTCATAACATTTTTTTCCTGTAATTTACCAAAATGTGTCAAGCAACGGTCTAGTGTACATTTTGCGTTAATAAAAGCTTGAAACACAAAAACTAAACTAAATTTCAAAATTAATCCCCAAAATTTCTGATCATTTATGCTTCCAAGCTGCAACTGCTCAACCTGTTCTAATACAAATGTGAAGGTGACCATACATCTAGAGATGATGGGCAGATTTTCGACCAAGAGACAAATCTTTCTCCAATCAAATCTGATTAGAGAGAGATCGATTGGCTACCCATACTCTGCAGGCTGGTTCCCAATAAATTTCAAAATGAAATCGCTCTGGAATAGTCCACACCCATTGCCTCACCACTGCTCCCAGTGTAAACATGTACTCCCGTGTGTGCATTTATACATTACCTGTCCTGTGTCACCACACCGCATGGTGCCCATCTGTCTTTGGAATCACCTGTAGATTATTGTAGGTAGGTAGCCAGGTCTAGGTGCCCCCAGTATAGGCTAGCTAGGTACAGGTGTCACCCAGCATAGGCTAGGTAGGTACAGATGTCCCTATTATAGGCTAGGTAGGTACAGGTGTTGTTCAGTATAAGCTAGCTAGGTACAGGAGCCCTACAGTATAAGTTAGCTAGGTGTAGGGGCGCGTGTACAATGTAGGCAGCAATAGGGACATTAGTAATAGTAAACCCACCTCCGATCCCCCCTAATCCCCCCAATCCAGCCACTTACTCACCAAGCCCTGTTCCAGCGATCACAGCAGCCTCCCTGCACAGGTCCGGTATCCTCCGGTATTGGGAGGATCGGGACTGAGCAGCGTCATGATATCGACATCATGACGTCAGTCCCGATCCTCCGCATACTGGAGAATACCGCAGCTGTGCAGGGAGGCTGCTGTGATCCCTGGAACAGAGCTTGGTGATTAAGTGGCTGATCAGGGGTATTAGGAGGGATCAGAGGTGGGGACACTATTACTAACATCCCTATTGCTACCTACATTGTACAGGAGCCCCTACACTTTGCTAACATATATTGTGGGGCTCCTGTGCCTGGGGAAACCTCCTCAGCGGCATGCCTGACACTGTATCGGTCATACCGCTTTCTGCAAAAATGTCTTGCCTGACACAGTGTCGGGCATACCACTCAGGAGGTTTAGTAAAATGCGGTCCTAAACAAAGATATATGTGGAGTCCTTTTTATTTTCATATTTACTAACAGTAAACTTGCGACCTCTGCAGTCCCTGACTTGTGGGGCCCCTACAGAGCATGGGCCCCTGGGTGATTGCTCAGTTTGACCTCATGGAAGCACTGGCCCTGTACCCATTACTGTGTTATTTGTACCCAGGATGACTGGTGCTGCAGGTAGTACCTCCTAACTGTCACGAGTCGGGAAGGAGACTGGCGACACCAATTATTCAGCTCCATTGGGTTTATTGCAGAGCACATCTTACTTTTGGGATTCCCTATTTTTTAGGGCCCCCATGTTATTTTTCTACTGATTTTACTATTCCTAAGTATGTAAAACTTATATTAATTAACAGTCTAAACTTAGTATTGGTTCTGTTTCTATTGTATTCTGTCACTCCGAATAGTTCTGAGAGGGACATCCATCGTATCATTTGAAGATCTGGATGGACATCAGTGGGTCAATGTGGAGTTGCTGAGAATTGAGCATAGAGCCATTTATAGCCTTGTAATGTGGGCTATTATAGGCTGGTAAGCCTTTACTATGCTTGTTATGTGTTGATTGATCACTGAAGTTTCTGAAAACTGGGTGTTTACTACCTTAATTTCTGTGGAATATCATCTAGCGCTGATTGTTTCTGAATAAGTCAGTATAAAATTGCCTAGATTTCCTAGATGCCTAGATTTCCAGTTTATCTATAGTCAGTAACTTACAGGTATAGAGTCAAACGAGTCACAGTGCATTTGTTTCCATCAGAAATGTTTACTGCTTTTCACACTACATTAATGTACAGTTTAACCATTTCTCTACCACAGTTTTCCCCTTCAAAACAAGAGCAATTTTCACATCACGCTCCTCTCATTCATTCGCTAATAACCTTATATCTACTTATCACACCAAAATGATCTATATTTTTTTTTCTTGCCACAAATTAAGCTTTCTTTGGGTGGTACTTTTTGCTATTATTTTATGTGAATTATTTTATTTCGAATTTTACATGGGAAAATATTGAAAAATCAATATTTCTCAGTTTTCAGCCATTATAGTTTAAAAATGAAAAGTTTTACTGTAAACAAAACCCCCCAAAACCCCCAAAACATTGCCCATTTATCCTGATTATTACAACATTTAAATTATATTGCTAGCACAATGTATGGTGACAATATTTTAATTTGAAAAAAAGATGTATTTTTTCCGTCTTGTGGTTCTCTATGCTATATCAAAAATTACATCCCTTTATTTTCAATAGAAACAGTAATATACCCTAATGATAAACATATTTAAAGAAAACTGAGTCCCTAAGCTAACAATTTATGTATTTTTTTAAAATGCTGTCATTTTTTTTATATGGTGTGTGTGTGTGGGGCGGTGTTTGGAAGGGTTAATATATTTAAGTATTTATTTATTTGATATAGTTTGTGTATGTGAGTGTATTTTTACTTTTTGCCCACTAGATTTTCCCACACTTTATTCTATCCTGTGTACTGCGAATAGTACACAGGAAGTAAAATTTGTGTATGTGTTTACTTTCACTTTGTCAATGACCCGCATCTCATTGATGATTGATGATCATTGATTACAGGCACTTGGATCAGCTTTGGGAACAGCAGTTCCCATTCACCAATCACGAGGGGGTCAGGAGCCTGATGAGAGCATGCACTGCAGCAAACACAGAAAGACGCATATCTACACCCCTGAGCCAGAGATGAAGTTCTTAGAAAAGGGAAGCAGAGGTAGGGAAGTAGTTAAATGGAAGGGGAAAACATGTAAATAAACTATCGATGTTAGGTTAATAAAACGTATTGCAGTTTTGGATAAATTGATGGATAACACAATTACAAATCTGTTTGCAATTTATGCTATTTACATCTCTTTTAAAAAATATCAGGTTTAAAAATAACATTGGGAAGTGCAATGTGCACCATAAAGGATATAAAAACAGACTTAGTAAGTGCTAGCAGACTGCTTTTATAAACAACACATCCTTTCTGTTTGATATACTTTAGTAGGGAAGAAAGTGGCAAAAAAGCTTTTAAAAAAGCTAAGAAGAAAAACAGAGCAGAGAGGCATTCTCATCGATTCACTTGTGCTTCTTTGATCAGACCGGGAGAAATGTATCTTCTGTTTTACAGTATATCTAAACAGACTTTTTATTTCTGAGTCACAGTTTACAGTAATATTACTTTATAAAAAAGATCTTGTAATTGTAGCCACTTCAGTGTCTTACTATTAAGCAACTCTAAAATAGTTTAAACAAAATTAGCTGCGTGTAGGAATTACAGATCTTGCACCATAAGGTAACTGTCATGTAATCTTGGCTCACATCCAGCAGGGTTGTATTTAGGGTTGGTGCTGCCCTAGGCACTTCAGTCCTATGATGCCCCTCCGAAAGGACATTCCAGGCACAGAAAGCGCGCCAAGGCAAAAGTGGGTGTGGCCACAACAAGGAATGGGCTTAGAGACAACATTCAGTGGGTGTGGCCAATGAAAATTTACTAGTAAAAGTGCAGCCCAAGGCCAGTGTAGTATTGTTTGCTCCCCAAATAAGTAAAGTGACCTTCAAATAGGTAAGTAGGATGTTTTGCCACCATAAACACACAGCCAGCTTTCTCTCCCACAAAATGGTGGTAGATATTAGATTGTGAGCTCCTCTGAGGACAGTCCGCAACATGACTATGTTCTCTGTAAAGTGCTGCAGAAGATGATAGTGCTATATAAATATATTTGTCGCACCAAGCCGACGTGCGCACTCACCATGTTACTTAACCACTTGCCAACCGCGCACTCATACCGCGCGTCGGCAAAGTGGCAGCTGCAGGACCAGCGACGCAGTTCTGCGTCGCCGGCTGCAGGCTAATTAATCAGGAAGCAGCCGCTCGCGCGAGCGGCTGCTTCCTGTCAATTCACGGCGGGGGGCTCCGTGAATAGCCTGCGGGCCGCCGATCGCGGCTCGCAGGCTAAATGTAAATACAAGCGGAAATAATCCGCTTTGTTTACATTTGTACAATGCTGCTAACAGTAGCAGCAATGTACCAGATCAGCGATCCCCGGCCAATCAGCGGCCGGGGATCGCTGTCACATGACAGGCAGGAGCCTGTTAGAGGCTGCACAGGACAGATCCGTTCCTGTGCAGCCTCGGATCTCCGGGGAAGGGAGGGAGGAGAGGGAGGGGGGAATTTCGCTGTGGAGGGGGGCTTTGAGGTGCCCCCCCCAACACCCAGGCAGGCAGGAGCGATCAGACCCCCCCAGCACATCATCCCCCTAGTGGGGAAAAAAGGGGGGCGATCTGGTCGCACTGCCTGCACCCTGATCTGTGCTGGGGGCTGCAGAGCCCACCCAGCACAGATCAGCTAAAACAGCGCTGGTCCTTGAGGGGGGGTAAAGGGTGGGTCCTCAAGTGGTTAAAACATGTGAAGGGGATATATTTGTGACAGCTGCAACTATAGAAAAAACATATCAATTACATTTATAAATACAATGTGATTAAAACCATTTGCATATATAAAATTACAATCAAATAAAAAAACTTAGAACAGGTATCCATTTCATGGAGGCAAGTGTTGTGATGCCATTTAGTGTCCATGTACAGTATTGCACCAAGTGTCCATGTACAGTATTGCACCAAGACCAAATAAAAAAGTCTGCACATAATATATAATCAATAATCCTAAAATAATTCCACCTAATAACCTCAAAAAAGTTATTGCATAAAAGATGTACTTTTTGTAGTCCCATACAAATTAATCGTATAATAAAAAACAAAAAAAATATAAATACATTTTACAGATACAAAACAACACATAAAAAAGTGTAGTAGATAAAGGATAACAAGTGACTGGCACTCGAAGGGGGCTGGAATAGGTAGTCGGAATTGGTTACCGAGCAGACTGTGCTCTTTACCTGGTGAAGATATCACAATAGGTTTGCTGAGAAGAAAAGCAGGTCCAGCACCAGTCTCAATGCTTCAGTGAAATTTTATTCCAACAGGTACAGTGAAAAAAGGCACATGGAGGTACAAAAGGACGGCCTGACAGCCGTTTCGCAGGTCCCCCCTGCGGCCAGGGGGGACCTGCGAAACGGCTGTCAGGCCGTCCTTTTGTACCTCCATGTGCCTTTTTTCACTGTACCTGTTGGAATAAAATTTCACTGAAGCATTGAGACTGGTGCCGGACATGCTTTTCTTCTCAGCAAACCTAACACATAAAAAAGGTTGTCAATCCTACCTTATGCTATCCAGAGTCTGTTCAAAAATTAGCTAAAAACAGTAAAGATTAAAATCTATATTAATCTCCTTAGCGGTAAGCCGCCGCAGAGGATATCTCAGCCCCTGGTGGGGCGATTCCTGTGCTGTAAATTGCTGTACGCGCAGCCAGCACTTTGCTAGCTGCGCGTCCAGCTCGAACGCCTCCGCTCTGCGGCGATCGTCCACACGCAGCGGCGGAAGAGGCCACCCCCGCCAGAGCCCTGCGCAGCCCAGATTAATCAGTCCCGGGCAGCGCAAAGGGTTGGATCGGATGGGTCTGACGTCAGGACGTCGGCTGACGTCCATGACTTAATTCCGATCGTAGCCATTGCGACAGGAGAAGCCAAACAGGAGATCGCGTTCTATACGCAATCTCCTGTTTACTTTTGTTGCCGGCGGCGATCGGACTAGAGGGACACATGCGCCCTCTAGTGGTGTTTTATGTAGCTACCACTCAGGTAGCTACATGAAACAAAAAAAAAATCAAAAAAAGTGCAATGCAGCCTCCTTGGCGGAAAAATTGAACCGCCAAGGAGGTTAAGACTAATAGGAAACATACAATTTTATTTAATAATCCAGGGATTAGCAGGGATTAGATTGTGAACTTCTCTGAGAAAAGTCAGTGATATGACTATGTACTCTGTAAAGTTCTGTAGGAAATGTCAGTGCTATATAAACACATAATAATAATATGCTAGGACATTAGGCTATGACTATGGTAGGATTAGATTGTGGGTTCACAAACAAGCAAACTTCAGCGAGCTCCTGTATAATTAGACCTGATCAGGTCTAAGTAGCTGGTGCACAGTCCCTCTGTGGGTCACCACTCCACACACAAATAGATTCAGTAAATACGAAGGAGGCACTCCAATGGCTTATAAAGTTGCGTTTTATCAAATCCCAGTAATACACGACATGTTTCAGGGTAGATCCCCTTCCTCAGGAGGGTTCCTCTGTGGACAGTCAGTGATGTACTCTATGTACTCTGTAAAGTGCTGCAGAAGATGTCAGTGCTATATAAATACATAATTCACATAATGTGGCAGCACTTCCCTACAAAATACACATGATGTGACAGTTTTTCCCAAAATACACATAATGTGGCAGCGCTCCCCCAAAATACACATAATATGACATCATTACCCCAAAAAACACATAAAGCAGAATCATTCTCCCAAAATACACATAAAGCGGCAGAGTTTCCCAAAATACAAATAATGAGGCAGTGTTCCTCCTTAATGCAAATAATAAGACAACGTTCCTCAAACTACAAATAATTAAGCAGCATTCACCAAAATTGAAATAACTGAAGCAGCATTCCCCCAAAATACAAACAATGTGGCAGCGTTCCCCCAAAATACAAATAATGTGTCAGCTCTACCCCAAAATACAAATAATGATACAGCATTACCCCAAAAAACACACAGCGCAGCAGTGTTCCACCAAAAATGTGGCAGCGTTTCCCAAAAATACAAATAATGAAGCAGCATTCCCCCTTAATACAAATAATGAGACAGTGTTCCCCAAACTACAAATAATGAAGCAGCATTCCCCAAAATACAGATAATGCATCAGCATTCCTCCAAAATACAAATAATGAAGTAGCGTTACCCAAAATACAAACGAAGTGGCAGCGAAAAAAGCAGAATCATTCCCAAAAAATACACATAAAGCGGCAGAGTTTCCCAAAATACAAATAATGAGACAGTGTTCCCCCTTAATGCAAATAATGAGACAACGTTCCCCAAACTACAAATAATTAAGTAGCATTCACCAAACTTTAAAAAATGAAGCAGCATTCCCCCAAAATACAAACAATGTGGCAGTGTTCCCCCAAAATACAAATAATGAGGCGGCGTTCCCCAAAAATACAAATAATGAGGTGGCATTCCCCAAAAATACAAATAATGAGGCAGCGTTCCCCAAAATACAAATAATGTGTCAGCATTACCCCAAAATACAAATAAGGAGGCGACATTTCCCTACGCATGATGTGCCCTTTTCTCTCCAAAATACACTTTACTGGCAGCATTCCCCCCAAAAAACACATAATATGGCAGCATTACCCCAAAATACATACAGTGCAACAGCATTTCCCAAAATACACATAAAGCAGCAGTGTTCCCCAAAAATACAAATAATAAGGCAGCGTTCCCCCACAACACAAATAATGAGACACCGTTCCTCCAAACTACAAATAATGAGGCAGCATTCCCCAAAATACACAAAATGCGTCAGCGTTCCCCCAAAATACAAACAATAAGACAGCATTCCCCCAAAATACATACAATGAGGTAGTGTTCCCCCAGAATACAAATAATGAGGCAGTGTTCCCCCAGAATACAAATAATGAGGCAGAATTCCCCAAAATACACAAAATGCGTCAGCGTTCCCTCAAAATACAAACAATGAGACAGCGTTCCCCCAAAATACATACAATGAGGTAGTGTTCCCCCAGAATACAAATAATGAGGCAGTGTTCCCCCAGAATACAAATAATGAGGCAGCGTTCCCCAAAAATACAAATAATGAGGTAGTGTTCCTCAAAATACAAATAAAGTGGCACTGTTCCCCAAAAATACAAATAATTAGGCGGTGTTCCCCAAAAATACAAATAATGTGTCAGCTTTCCCCCAAAATACAAATAATTCTGACTCATGGCCCTGGCGTCAGAGTGGTGCACCTGAAAGTAAAAACAATGTACTCACCCGACAGAAGACTCCTCTTCTGTCCTCCAGCGTCGCTAACCAGCTGTCATTACAGAAGCTCCGGCTGCTGCAAATCTCCCACGCTGTGCAGAGCAGGACTACAGGAAAATGGTGACCAGAGCCCATCACTAGAGACACAAATAGACTCCCATAGCCCATCTGCCAGCACAAATATTACTCTCACAGCCCAGGAACAGGTGATTGGGCTGCAGTATGAAGGGGGGTTTACTTGCACAGCAGCACCACTCCCCCGCTCCCCCCTCCCAGCTTTCCCATGCCCGGCCAGGCAACTTAAAGAAAAAATAAAAATATTAGCTGCTAGTATATCTCCGCCCCCTTCAAGTTGCCGCTAGGAGCACAGGCCCTCTATTACCTTGCTTGAGGTAGGGCCCTGACATATGTTATTCTAAAACCTTCAAGTCCCCAAGGAAGCAGAAGTTTAGCATTTGACTGCACTTTCATCTAGTGATTGACCAAGTGTCACATTAGTGAAGGGCGGTGCTACATACAGAAAATAGCATGACAGACTATCTTAGGGGCTAGAGGTATTATCTAGTTAAGTGACTAGGTATGTAGTCCTGTTTTGTTTTTTTAAAAGTGTATATAAAAAGTTCATGTATAGATAAACAATAATGCTTGACAGTGTACAAAACTAATTTTGTTCTTTGGGGAAAACTTTGTTTTTCATTGAGTTTTGCATTTATGAATCTGATTGTGAAAGAACCACTAAAAGACTTATCTGGGTTTCCTTTTCTGGTTCACAGACATCTCTCCTAACCTAGACCCAATAGCTTGCAGGGATCACAGTTCCTATAACTGTAACTGAGACATGCAGAAACATTAAAAAAAACTAGATAAAAAAGAGAATTACAATTTTAATGTGCACTGTTTAATGAACTTTTTACTGATGCATGTTAGTCCTGCAGAACAGTGGTAACTATGCTTAAAGGAAATCCGAAGTGAAAATAAACTGATGAGATTAACAATTGTATCTATGACCCTACTTCTGAAAATTACTTTTTTAGAATCCCAGTTTTATTATATTTTTAAAAGCTAAAAAAACAGGTTTAATGTTGTATTGGGCCTGATTCACTTGCACAACATTGCAGTAATAGTGCTGTGCACAGACAGCACACCACAATTTGAACTTTACTTCTGGCAGCAAGTACCACGAGTTATGCTATTACACAAGAGAATTACAATTTTAATGTGCTCTGTTCAATGAACTTTTTACTGATGCATAATAGTCCTGCAGAACAGTGGTAACTATGCTTAAACTTAAATTTGCTTACACTGCAATTTGACCTTTACATCCAGAAGCAAGTATCGCAAATTATGGTATTACATGGTACTCAAGTAGCACAACCTTTGCTATGGTAATGAGCATCCTGGGGCATCCTGTATGGTTATTCATTTGTCACATGTTCATGTTGCTGTGTCGTTTATGTATATGTTATAGCCCAAAGTTCCAAAATTGGCCAAGACTTGTTATAACCAAAATGAAGAGTCTACTATATCATACATTTGCCAGCACAAACTGTCCGGCCAATGTCTAATCTTTACATAATTTCGAACTTTGGGTAGTCATCTTTAAACACAATCATCCAGTTCTAGAAATGGCTGTCCACTTCCCACTTTTTCTGATTACTGTTTTTTGTTTTAATATACCGCATATACCTAATGTCAGGAACCTTGTATTGCCACTTTCTGCCTGCTGGTGGCAACATGGAACAGGACTGTCCTGGACTTCTTTTATTCCACCAGCAGAGAGATCTGGGGACTTTGAATTGTCCTGAACCTCCACCATTCACCAGCAGGGGGCCTGTGAATACTATTTTAAGGACTTGCAGTTCCTTGTTTGGCCTCTGGGTGGTTTCAAGTGAACTCTCACCACCAGCTGCATCCTGTTTGCTATCACATGGACTATGTAAGGACTGCCTCTTCCCCCTGCTAATCGCCAGAACTTTATGTTCCCAGGTCTGAGTTCTGGACACCCTGGTTCCTGTTCCTTGCCCTGATTCCTATGTATGCCTTCCTGTTGCCAAACCTGTTTATGCTGTCTGAGACCTTGCTTTTGTCTAATCCCTGGTACTGTGCTTTCTGATAACCTGTTGCTGACTTTGCTCTCCTGTTTGACTCTGATATTCTGCCTGATCCCTGTCTGTAGTGAGATTGTGAATATATTTCCTGTATATATTATTGTGCACTTTAGATAGATAGATAGATAGATAGATAGATAGATAGATAGATAGATAGTCAGGTGTTACATATATTTGTCACTGCTTCCCGGGTTATTCGTATATATTGTGTGCTGTACATATGTTTGTGTGATATTTGCATTACGCTTGCATGTATGCGTGCTCTATTGCATTTGCAATAAATCATTATTGTTGCACCTTAATTCCTGGTTCCAGTGTCTGTGTACTGCAAACTGTGGTCAAACCCTGTTTCTCCGCTCAGGCCCCTGACACCTAAAGAGTAATGTGTGGCTCATTTTCTGTTGTGTTGGTGGCTCCTATTAATACTGTGTATTATAGTGTTTTATGCTGAAGTTCTTCTGCTTGTGAAAAACATTGTTCTAAACATTACATGTTGGACGAAGCTTATTTTTTTCTAACACAGCTGGGAGTGTGAGGGGGTGGTGTGTATGAGTTTTGATTTAATGGGCTTGATTCACAAAGCGGTGCTAACCTTTAGCATGGCCGTTTTCGTGCAAATTTTTGCATTGCAAACGTGAATTTTCGCGAGAAATCGATATCGTTCTCGAGCAAAAATTACGGTATCGTTTCATGCGAAAATTCGCGCAAAAATGACCGTGCTAACAGTTAGCACTCTTTTGTGAATCAAGCCCAACATATCAGCTGAAAAGGGCGCCTGAGCTGCCTGTACAAAAAGGGCGCCTCCATAGACATCAATTTTATTTCTGCAAATATCGGCTACAAGGTGGTGAAAAGGGCGCCCGAGTTTTGGTATAGGCTACAAGCGGGCGCCCCTTAATAGCCCATATTTTATTTGGCTACTTTTGGCTACAGTAGGGCAGTGGGCACGCCTTTGTAGCCCATATTTTTTATTCGGCTACAATGTTTTCGGTTACAAAAGGGTGCCCCTTTGTAGTCCATATTTTTGGGGGTTACAAGGTTTTCGGCTACAGTAGGGCGCCCCTTTGTATCCCATATTTTTCCAGCTGCAAGGTTTTCCGCTACAGTAGGGCGCCCCTTTGTAGCCCATATTTTTTTATTCGGCTACAAGGTTTTTGCCTACAAAAGGGCACCCTACTGTAGCCCATATTTTTTATTCGGCTTCAAGGTTTTTGGCTACAAGGTTTTTGATTCTGCTACAAAAAGGCGCCCCTTTGTAGCCCATATTTTTTTATTCAGCTACAAGGTTTTCGGCTACAAGGTTTTTGATTCTGCTACAAAAGGGCACCCTTTTATAGCCGAGATTTGTGATTCAGGGGTGCAGGGGGGTTAGGATTAGGCATCACAAGTGGGGGAGTCTTAGGGTTAGGCAACACTTGGAGGGTCTTAAGGTTAGGCACCAGCTGGGGGGTCTTAGGGTTAGACACCACCAGGGGGTTAGGGTTAGGGGTGGGTTCTGTGTGAGAGTAGGGAGAAGTTAGGTCATAGTAATCACCAGGCGCTATCTTAGGGTTAGGCACCACCAGGGGGGTTAGGGTTAGGTACCACCAGGGAGGGGTTAGGGTTAGGTACCACCAGGGAGGGGTTAGGGTTAGGTACCACCAAGGGGTTAGGTTTAGGCACAATCAGGGGAGGGTTCTGTGTGAGAGTAGGGAGAAGTTAGGTCATAGTAATCATTTTTCTCAGCTATATCTACAGTCGTTTTATAGCCCAACAAATTTAGCCTATGACAGCATCCTTTTTATAAACTAAAATTCGCTTTTTTGGCTACACCAGGCGCCCTTTGTAGCAGAATTTGGCATATATGGGCTATACCAGGTGCTCTTTGTAGCCGGATTTGGCATATGTGATACTCCAGGTGCCCTTTGTAGCCAAATTTGAAATATATGGGCTACACCAAGCACCCTTTGTAGCCGAATTTGGCATATATGGGCTACACCAGGCGCCCTTTGTAGCCGAATTTGGCATATATGGGCTACACCAGGCAACCTTTGTGGCTGAATTTGACATATATGGGATACACCAGGCGCCGTTTGTAGCTGAATTTGGCATATATTGGCTACACCAGGCGCCCTTTGTAGCCGAATTTGGCATATATGGGCTACACCAGGCAACCTTTGTAGCTGAATTTGACATATATGGGATACACCAGGCGCCGTTTGTAGCTGAATTTGGCATATATTGGCTACACCAGGCGCCCTTTGTAGCCGAATTTGGCATATATGGGCTACACCAGGCAACCTTTGTAGCTGAATTTGACATATATGGGATACACCAGGCGCCGTTTGTAGCTGAATTTGGCATATATGGGCTACACCAGGCGCCCTTTGTAGCTGAATTTGGCATATATGGGCTACACCAGGCGCCCTTTGTAGCTGAATTTGGCATATATGGGCTACACCAGGCGCCTTTTGTAGCAGAATTTGGCATATATGTGCTACACCAGGCACCCTTTGTAGCCGAAGTTGGGCCTGTGCGCTACACCAGGCGCCCTCTGTGTAGCCGAATTTGGCATATATGGGCTACACCAGGTGCCCTTTTTTTCCAGGCTATTAGAAAAAAGTAAGCTTTTTAGCTGATAAGCCTTCTTCTGACACTATTTCTGTATACATTTAGAAAGCTGTGAGTGGGTGGCTGCTGTGCGGGATGTATGGAGTGTGTGACCTCATATTCACTCACCATCCAGGGCTACACTGCTGTACTGTTTTTAAATAAACGCATACCATGTATTGTTGGATATCTAGAGAGGTGAAACAATGGTGCATAATATTCATAAATTGCTGAATGCTAAAAATAGAAACACATCTTGAACTTTGAGGTCAAGGAATCAAGATAATTGCAGAAAGCCTGCACTTGTGAACCATGCAAAGTGAAGCAATATTTTTCTTCAGGTCCTCTTTTTTCATTCTGTAATGTTCTTATGGGTGGTCTGACTCTTTTTAGGTTGTCTGATAAGGAAAATGGG